>NC_142678.1:4894669-4937169 GCF_964200805.1 Pocillopora damicornis
TTCTCTCCAGTGTGACATCTTATACGTGCTTTTAGATTTTCTTTTTGCGCAAACCACTTATCACAAGTTTTGCACTGAAAGGGTGTCTCTCCAGTGTGAGATCTTTCATGTACTTGCAGATTTCCTTTCCGAGTAAACCACTTGTTACAAGTTTTGCACTGGTATGGCTTCTCTCCAGTGTGTGATCTTTCATGCTTTTGTAGATGACCTTTTGGAGTAAACCACTTTTCACATGTTTTGCACTGGTATGGCTTCTCTCCAGTGTGCGTTCTTTCATGTACTTGCAGATTTCCTTTCCGAGTAAACCATTTGTCGCATGATTTACACTTGTAAGGCTTTACTCCAGTATGAATTCTTTTATGAATTTGTAGACTTCCACTTTTATTATACCACTTGTCACAAGTTTTGCGGTGGGTTGGCTTCTCTCCAGTGTGCGACCTCTGATGGACTTCTAGATCTCCTCGTCTATGAAAGAACTTGTCACAGGCTTTGCACTGGTATGGCTTTCCACTAGTGTGAGATCTCTCATGTCTTAGTAGATTTCCTTTTTTTGCAAAACACTGGTAACAAGTTTTGCACTGATATGGCTTTTCTCCGGTAGTGGACGTTTTTCTTTTGGCCATGGAAGCATAAACTAGAAACAGTCCTTAACAGCAAAAGTGTTCTAAAATGTAAGAAGCAAACAAAAAAAGAGATTTACTCGACCAGACATGCATATTTGACAGGGTTTCAGAAGCAATGTCCTAAGTTTGAATAAACAAAGAAATTGGACGATCAGTTAGGTAAAATATGTTTCAAACAGTAATACTCTTCCAGGAAAGGAAGTTTTATTAGAACAATTGCCACGAACAAAGGGATTCACAGACAGTGCAATTGCTGGCCAAAGCCCTGAAAGAAAAACCTTCACATGAGTAAGGACATACAAAGGGAAGTACATTCCCAACAAGTCCCTTTACATAGCGTCACGCAACCAGTTCATACAATCTACATGTTGTTCCAATGGTTTTTAACTTTAATCCAAAGTTGTAACAGCACGAACAATTTGTTCCACCTGTCACCATCAAGTGGAGCAACTAAAAGTACAAAAAGTAGACAACAGAGATTTCTAATGGACACTACAAAAGAGATTCCCAATAGACTTTAATAGAAATAGTCTGGTTAGAGGGTGGAAGACAATGTTGAAAAATCACAAAAAAAAATTTAACACCACATGTAGCAACTGATATAGCACAATTTGTATAGTATTAAAAAGAATTTGAGGTTGTATAATGAAACTAGAAGGTAGTGTTGCATACGATTTGTCTCACATGCAGAAAGCCTACTGCATCCCACATATTTACAAGTACCCTGTTCCACAAGAGAAATATGATTCAAGAGTAAATTGACGAATGGACACTCAACCAATAATTGAATGGCAACAAATTAAAATATTAACAATATCAAGAAGGATAATAATAATAATAATAATAATAATAATGTTGATGATGATGATGATGATAACAATAGTAATAATTATGATAATTCATGTCTGCTAGCTCAAGAAGCTCACTGTTCCTATCTATCCTCTAGGCCCCAATAATGATTAAACTATGCTTCTTTTAATTTTCCCAGTTAGTTAAAAACGATTTTCTCATTTCACTGCAATTCCATTTTTGTTTCATACAACAAAGCATTCCCCATTGTAGGGTATTCCACCATCTCACCCTTCCACTGGTCACATGTTAAACTCAAGGTATCATTTTTCAGACCTCGCTCCCTTCTCAAATTTGGCAGCTCTTTTGGGCATAAGTTGCTGATTGAAATGGTAAAACACTCCCTCCTCAAATAAATAAATAATAGTCTTCAAAGCTTGTATGACTTGCAGATCACCTATTTAGTTATTTCTGAAATGATGAAAAGTCTTGTTGTCAATTATGTGCCAGAGACACCAGTGTAAAATTATTTTGACAGATGTTATCATCTTTTGTAGTGTCATGACAGAGACTAAACAAGACTATATTTTCCAATCTATTAGGTAAAATTCCTCTATGTTTTCACAATGCCCCAATCACACCTTTTAAGATAATTCTATGAGGAAAAGCTTTTTTTTTCATGCACCATCCTAGGATCATTTCGAGATGTTTATCATCTTCTGTATTACTCTGAAACAAACAATCAGTAGCACCAGGAAACATTGGGTCAAAATTGGGTCAAGTTCCAAACTCTATTGTTACCATTAATCACTCACTGACTCATTTCAATGACATACATGGCTTCCTACGTGAGGTAACAGCCACAAAAATGGAAAAATTACCTTCTTTTATATACACTCCTACCTCAAATCCCATTAATGAGTATAAACATTTCCTACTGTATAATTTTCCTGTTTTTCATTTTCAAGGTTTTTAGTCTTTCATTTGAGAAAACAGTCCTCACTTCCATCAAAATATATTCATCTGTTTATTTTTCCAAAATATCTGTTGCCCAAATAACTTATTTTATCTACATTTCTTTAGTAAGGAAACTCCTTCATATGCTATAGGGTGACAAAGGGACAGCCATCTTGAACAAATATTTGCTAACTATTCGTCAATCCAAACCTTCTGTGGTGCATTCACAAAAAAAATATTGGTGTGTACTCTTCATAGCTCCATTGATAGTATCTGAGAGGCACAGGTTTGAATGGTGTCGAGGCCTACATTTTTTTTTGCCTTCCTTTCTGGAATTGCTTAAATTGCAGTTTACCTGGGAGCATCACTGCTGAAACATTGGTTTCATAGATATACTTTTTGTTCAAGATATGCTACATGGTAATGGAAACATTTCAACGATTGAGACATTCCAAAGTAAATTTAAAATGAAAATAAACTACTTCAGTTCTTATAATTGATAGCAGTAACTCCATAGGATTTGAAAAAGAAAGCCTAGATGAATAAAACTCCTGAACCTGGGCCACTGAATACAACCAAGGCTCCTGGTACCCTTATCAGCAAGTACCACATACATATCCATAAAATCGTTAATAATAGCAACACCATTGAACCATCTGGTAACAAAAAGAGGAAACGAACTTCTCTGATCTACTGGAAAAATAAATTCTGTTTCACTGAGTACATATGAATGAATCAACAAAAGATAAAAAACAAAGCCAGCTCTATTTCAAGCTTTTAAACAGGATCACAGCTACCGAAACGAAAAGTTAAGAAATAACATTTTGATAAACAGACGATGAAACATGTACTTTCTACCTAAACCCAGACAGGCATTCATAGTTTGCCTCCAGACAAATTCTGTTTACTATAGCGCCCTATCGTGGTTTAGTACAGTAAAGCCTCCTAAATTGATTAATAGCTCAGCTGCAAACGAAATTCAACTTAGAAACTATGGCCCTCGAAATATAAAATAAGGCAGTTGGAAAATTAATAGCTTATTCGATATTAGGCGCTTTTGGTGTGTAGTAACGCCGAGTTATTTTACGAGTGTTGCTGGCGCAACGCGTAAAAATACCGCGTGATACCTCACACCGAAACGTCTAATATTTAGATACATACCCAGCCACTATTGACATCTTGGGAAATAAGCTAAATTTTATATTCTACTCATACCTTACATGTTCATATGCTTTCCAAAGTGATTTGCCTCAAGACAATGTTATCAAATTTAAAACAAAGTCAACTTACACTTGTTACACACACAACCGACGCCATCTTGTTAATGCAGCCTCATTCCCAGATTCCTCTGTATTGTTCATTCAGGGAAGAGAGGATACTGGAAACGAGGTTGAGCAGTTGAACCAGGATAACATAACATATTTATTCAAGATGAAAAAACAAAAGTAATAAAACATCTTGAAAAGAAAAACCGGAGGTTGACCTTATGATGTTTCCCTAGATAAAAGGTAAAACAGCATAAGGTATATACAGTAAGAGAGACTCAAGAACTAATTCACACACATACACACACACACACTCTTTATCAATTTCCAATGAAATTTTACAGAAAAGGGCATGCCCGCAACTAGTAAAGGCTAATCTAGGCGGGCCATGCCTTAATAGCCGAGGGAAAGAGACAGTATTGAATCACAACAAGAAAAACCGTTACACTTACCTAATTTAGGATATTAAATGTACAGCTACTGTTTATAAAAATAGTCAGGACAGATTAGGAGAAGTATTACCAGGATTTTTCATTTTGTATAATCTCAGATAAATCTATATGAGAGTCTTGTGAACCTAAGATGTTGATCTTTCATTGACTCATTGGGTATAACACTTATCGTAAGATTTGCAATGGCATGGCTCCTCTCCAGTGTGGGATCTTTCAGGTCTTTGTAAATTTCCCTTTTGTGTAAACCACTTATCACATGTTTTGCACTAGTATGGCTTCTCTGCTGTATGAGATCTTTCATGGGTTTGAATACCTCTTTTCTGAGTAAAAGCAATTTCACAAATTTTGCACTGGTATGGCTTCTCTCCTGTGTGGAATCTCACATGTACTTGTATATCTCTTTTTTCAAGGAAACCACTTATCACATGTTTGCAGTGATACGGCCTCTCTCTAGCGAGGTATCTCTCATGTTTTTGTAGAGTCCCTTTTAGAGAAAACCACTTGTCACAACTTTTGCACTTGTATTTCTTCTCTCCGATGTGAAATCTTTCATGTGCCTGTAGATTTGCCTTTAAACCACTTGTCACAACTTTTTCACTGGTATGGGCTCTTTCCAGAGCGAGATCTCTCATGTACTAGCAGATCTCCCTTTAGTGTAAGATACGTATCACAAGTTTTGCACTGGTATAGCTTCTCTCCAGTGTAGCATCTTTCATGTACTTGTAGATGCCCCTTAGTTTTTGTGCAAAAGACTTGTCACAAGTTTTGCATTTAAATGCCTTTTCCACACAACAGTTCCCCACGCGTTTTGTAGATTCTGTACAGAATTTAGTGATTTTCCATTTCTTTTGTACCTTGTCAGTACTTGACATTTTTGTTTTGCCATGTAAGCATCAACTGGGAAAAACTCTTTGACAGCAAAAGGTACTTACAATGCTAGAAGAAAAGAAACTCTTTTAATCACGTAAACTGCGGTGTTATACAGGGATTTCCGGCTCTGAGAAAAGCCGTAACAGCACACGTGAAAAAATATCGTATTTTTTTTGACGTGTATTGATATAGCCAATCAGCTGCTGACACGTCACTCGCCTTTGGTGCCACTCGGTCAGGTTGATGAATGAACGGTAGAGCCTTCACGACTCTAAATACAAGTTATTTGTCGGAGCTTTCTCGAATTATGGCGGCTAAAACACTAAAAAGTCCGTATCGCTGATAGAAGAAGGGGAAGAAAACCAATATACTAAAAGAAAAAACCGAAAGTTACGTATTTAGTGGCTTTGATGTTAGCATTTCTCGGCTGAGAATGAAAATCGACAACTGGAAGATTTGCCATCGGCCGATTTTGGCCGTTTACCTGAAAGTTGTTTTTGCAATCATGGTTCAGCGCATTTTTCTATCTTAAGAGTTAGAGCCAACGCACTCTATGATTGTTATTCGGGGATTTTCGATTCATTTATTTTCATTGAAAATAGTCGGCCTGCTTCCCAGTAAAAGGGCTTTTGTGTTTATATGATAAACAAAATAATACATGGTTGCTTGTAGATATGGAATTTCTCTTCTCGTGTTCAAATCGACATCTCACTCGTGAGCTATCGAGTGAAACACTCGAAGAGAAATTCCATATCTACGCGCGCCCATGTATTACTCTCTATTTATTCAACCGAAGGGAGGACATATCTAACAAGGAGTTACCTTTGAAATTCAGTACCAATAGATTAGGTTTGAACAGGCAGAGAAAATGGGCAGAATTCGGTGTAAAATTTATTTCAAACAGTAATACTCCTACATGAATGGATGTTTTATCATAACAATTGCCATTAGCCAAGGTATTTCCAGACAGTTCATAGCGAACAATTTATTACATCATGGCCGCCGCGCATGCGAATCGCGTCACTTTGTGGACTTAGATTTTATTTCGGTGCGTTTGAAATTACAGAGAAAACAGTGAAAACTGGACTTACCGTAGTCAAAACCTTCCTTTCATAGCTTATGAACAAAACTTTTGTCAGGTCGCCAAATCCAATTTAAATGAAGAATATTTCCTCTTGCCTTTGAGCAATATTGTTTACAAAGAGTTGATGAATCGACGGTTCCCAACGCTTTTGAAATTTCCTCCTGTTCCTGAAAAATCCCCCATACTTCTTCTCTAATTCCCCTTAAATTTGTCTAAACGTGCTACCTTAAAACGTTCCACATAAGTTCTCTGTGCTCATGTTTGATGTCCTTAAATCTGAATCTCTTGTTCGAAAGCCATAGTCGATTTCTATACTGAAAACGGCCCATTAAAACTAGAATTAACGGTTCCTAGCGTCCCTGGAAAAAGGGTTAATATTTTCTTCTCAAACTAGACGAGTTCATCCAGGTTTCACTTTCATGCGCTCTGCGCTCGCTCAAACACCCTTCGTGCAATCATGCTGACTCCAGCCTTACTTCATCAACCATTTTGAAAAGGTCAGCATTAGATTCCATCCACCAAAACCACCTCGGTCGAGAGGGACTGAGATGGAATATTTAATGACTTGCAAAACATAACCGAAGATTCTCGGAAATCCGCAAGTGATGTAGCCGAACATCAAAAGCTGTAAATCCCATGATTCTTGAGGAACAAACAGAAACAGCATAGCGAGAATTTTAAGTCGCGAACCATTGATGGTAGACATGCAGATAATTTAGGATACGTAAATTCTGTTGATGAGGCGCTTAAACTTATTGCAGAATTTGAAACAGGATTGACGACGAAGTTTTCTTTCTTTAAAGCTGTCAAAGGTTTCGGGAACATATATTTATATATATTTGATATAGCTCTTAAGCATTACAAAGCTTTGCTATCGCTATTGTGCATTCTCACTAGTTTGTCTAGTTCAAGTCCTCTGGAATGGCTTGGATGATACCACAATCGTGGAATCATTCGGGTTAATTTAATGCTTACACCTCCTTCCTCGGACAGAAGTCACAAAATACTGGGGGAAGATGCATGAGATATTTAAGGAGCAAAAATTCATTTTTTACTGGTGTGCCTTTCCTAATTTTGGGAAGGAAAGTGTTCAATTGCCAGCACGGCATAGATTGAACAGCTGGAGAGAAAAGGAAACGAAAAGATACAGAAGAAGTACTGTATATAATAATTTCTTTTTATCCTCAACCTTTGTGTTTCTGTCAACTATGGCTTGCTAATTTGAAAGGTCAAATACATGAATGGGTCATATGACATTGATCTCAGAATACTTTTATGACAAACGTGATAACAGTTCAATCTTGGCTAAATTGAAGATGGTTTAGAAGTTAACAATTGTAAGAACTTTTCACTAACATATGCTGCTGACAAAGGAGAAAATATATGCAATTCTGCATTTTTTGCATTCTATCAAGCAATCATATGTTTGCTCCTTATCACGCTATGACACTTCCGTTTTGTCACATTCCAAAAAATAACTTGAGAAATACACTGTCACTCATCTTACACTGTTATATTTACCTATTACAGAAGGCTGGAAACGAAGATTTTGTTTTCAAGAAAATAAGATTTCTTGTCCAAGACACAAGGAAGTTTGACTGCGAAGCACAGATAAAAATGTGAGAAATTTTATTTTTTTCAGAGAACAAGGTAGTTCTACTCATGTATAAACAGAACAAATGCGATTTAATAAATCAGATATGCGGCATGACTCCTTTTCTTCCATCCTCACTCAAAACAAGCAAACACACCTATAGAGGTTCCAGTCTGGTCTGCAAATGAAAAGGAGGAAGGTGATCACTGCAAAATTAAGCATTAGGGTTCTTATTTATAACATATTGATTATTGTATACTGATATCTAGAAATTAAGGTTGCAAGTAGCAGCCAGCTGAGTTATAGTTTGAGTTTTATCAAGTCCATTACTTTGTTAAATTTAGAGTAACCTTGACTTGAGAGAGGAAAATTGAGGAGCTGTAATATACTAATCATCAATTAGGGACCACAAAGAAAAATTTATTTATAGAGACTTTTGAAGGAGAGGGATAAGACTTGTGACAAGCTGGCAGACATATAGATAAACTTTACTGCTAAATGGGTTACAATACAAAGTGCTCAGTATTTGGATCAGCTATGGCTCAACTTAAACTTTGCTTTAGCTTCAAGTTTAATCCTTTGTGGTTTCCTTTCTCTGTGTTTATTTTTCAAGTTATGTACACAGAAGAACACAAAAATGACAAGGAATGCTTTTGAATATCAAGAGGCTGGAATAAGCAAGAAACCAAAACTGAATTTTAAACAGTACAAAGTTAATTTGATCTTCCAATGTTATTTAATTTTAACCATAGAATTTGCTATTTAAATTTATCCCCTCCATTTTTCTGGGTATTGTGAGCAAAAACAAACAATTATCACAAAATGCATGGTATACAATGGTTTGATTCACCAATGTGGCAAAGGCCTTTCACTGTCTATCCATAAAAAGGGAAATAGTTTGTAAACTGTAAGACATTCTGCATGTTGAGTGTATACTTATTCATCCATGTGAAATTAAAGGTTACTTGAAATAAATGTGAAAGATTTATAGGATTTTCAGACCCCTGATAACAATTACTAATGTGCTGATTTGTTGTACTTAAAGGTTATGATTTTGGCAGAAATAGTGGAAGAAATTTCTGGACCTGGAATTTTGTTGCAAATGTTTTTTTAAATCAGTTTAAGTCAGTTAAAAACTCTCCTGTTTCAAGATTACATGATTACCACACCAGAACCTTTTGTATTCTATATTATGCACCATGTTATGATTATGGTTTCAATAATAAAAGGTGCTGACTCAAGAACTTTCCAAAATATCTCTACATACAAAGAAATAGATTGTGGTTATGTACTCCAAATAGCAGGTCACATCAGTCTTCTGTAAGGAAGTAGCAGAAATTTCTGTGGTGGTTTTGGTGGATGGAGAGAAACATCCACCAAAACCACTTTATTCTATGTGTTAAGAGTTATGATAATCATTATGAACGTTTGGTCGGTCAGCAATTGTGCACCATAAAAAATAATTAGCCAGAGCACTAACTGCTAATTAGTGGTATAAATCTTTTGTCTCCCTGAACATCTAACAATGGCTATAGATAAAATTTAAAAAATATATTGTTGATGGTTTTGGTCAAAGTTTTGGTGGATGTTCCCTAATGACATCCACCAAAACTACGTAACATCTAAGCACCTTTTAATTATACGTGAAATGTCTGCATAAAATTGCGTAAAATGTTTTATAATACTACAATCGAACAATAAATTAATACTTACCATTTCTTTAGTAAAAAGTTTTGACGCAATTTCCCAAACAAATAATACACTTGGGTCATCGGGATAAGTCGGCATGTTGTCGTAGCTTCGTAATTTTTTTCCATCATTCCATCTCAGTCCCTCTCGACCAAGGTGGTTTTGGTGGATGGAATCTAATGCTGACCTTTTGAAAATTTCTCTTCTAGCTAGGTAGCCTCTCCTCCTGTTTTCCGAGTTGGAATACAATACATTTTCCCGGGTTTTTTAAAAAAATGTCGGATGACAGAAAGAACTGTCAGCATGAATATGCAAAAGTAGTTGAGTTCAGTAAACCGGAGCTTATACCCCGTTCACACCAAAGCTTAAACATGTTTAAAATTTGTCTGATACACAGATTTAATAATGATATGCAGCTAAATTTTTGGAGACGAAACCAATTTTCGCCCTGGAAATACCCTATCCATTGCAAAAAGGAATGGCATAGAATTATCACTGAGGACCCTCTGAGAAAACCTCACAAGTTTTCCCTGGCCTACAGCTTGTGTAAGATTACGATGCTCTGTTGAACGGAACAATTACTGGGACCATGCATTGCGGTAATTATAAATTCATTCTCCGCATGCTAGGTTTAAATGGAGCAACAGCTATCTATGCATGTGCATGGTGTAAAATCCAAAAGGATGATAGATGGAAAACAGATCCGCATTTTAGTTATTTCAATTCAAAGCCACTTTCAAGGTCTTTAAAAGAATTGAAAGAAATGTCCAAAAAATCAACAGATGATTATGGCTGCTGTAAGGAACCCATTCTGGACATTGAATTGGATCATATAATTGTTGATGAACTTCACCTCCTTTTAAGAATAACTGATAAGTGTTAACCGCCAATTTAATAACAGAAGTTAATGATTGGGATATTGAGGAGAGTATTGAAAACCTGATCAACAAACAGGCACACCTACATAAGTTCATTCACAGCAGCAGGTCTTGTGGAGTGTCTTTTGATGTCTGGGAAAGAAAAATGCAGATGGCAAAGAAAGTTCTGTTCACGAATGGATAAGTCTAATAGGAAATGATAAGAAAATAATGCTGTATCACCTTCCAGAGAAAATGAATGATTTCTTGAGGCCTGAAACTGATGAAAAGATCATAAAAATATAGGTGTACTTTGCAGCCCTGCAAAAAATCTCAGTAATTGGCAACCGAATACTAGCCCCACAGAGTTTTGGTTGAAAGCAAAACAATAGGTGAGTGATTTCATTTCTCTCAAAGGATTAAGGGAAGTTAAAAGTGAAAGAGAGTTACCCAATACCTTCATATTATGGTTTCCCATATATCCCATGGTTTTTTCAAATGTACCAAGTAGTAACAACATTTACTGGGCAAGGAGTTGAAAGGAACATTGATGGGTCCACTGTTTTCTGGAAACAAGTGGGACTCTATTAGAGATGTTCTTCATCAAGAGTCATGCTAATGGCACTTAAGTAAAAAGGGAATGGGAGCCCAGATCCTATCAGAAACAAACTAGAGTACTGGGAAGAGGACATATTCCGAAAAAGAAAAAACTGTACCGTCTGAAATTGCTACACCTCTATCTAATCTGCAAAGTGGTTAAAGTACTGTTGCATCTCAAACTCACCCTGCTGTGCCTTTGAGCTCAGTTGACTTTACAAAAATGACAGTTCCTCAGCTTAAAGAAGAATTAAAGGAAAGAGGAAGCAAAGACATTGCTAAGAAAATAAAACATTAGCTTGTAAGCTTACTGAAGAGCATTACTGACAAAGAAAACCAGTCAACCTCTATTTAAAAAGAAATGACATTGTCATTAGATGCAGATTGTAAAGTGGCATAGCATATAGCATTTGGCCTGCTGCAGGTGTAATAGCTATACCTGTTGTAATAATGGCCTGTTAATATCCTGATAGATGCAGATAAACTCAACAGGTTTCTTTAATCTACACCAGCACCATGTTACAGTACCATAATTCTTTTTGCACCGATAAATCCATATAACAGTAACAAAATGCCTAAACACTACACCCATCCCACTTTATAAGATAATCAATCTGAGAAATCAAAATTATTCATTTTACTGCAAAACTCAAACGTTCTTTAAATCTTAATCTTACATCAGATAGACTTATCAACAATAAAATCAAGTGAACTTCATGTGTTCTTCATAGTGGTTAATAAGCTGGGATTCACTGCTCAGTTTTTCCTGACAAATCCAGCAAGTAAATGCTTCATTGCAATCTGAGGAATCTGGCTGTTGCTGTCCAGAGTGCAATTTTTTATGCCTTTGAAGTGTTCTCTTCTGAGTAAACCACTTGTCACAGCTTTTACACTGGTATGGCTTCTCTCCAGTGTGGGATCTTTCGTGTACTGTTAGATCACCCTTTCGTGCAAACCCTTTGTGACAAGTTTTGCACTGGTATGGCCTCTCTCCAGTGTGGGATCTTTCATGTCTATGTAGATTTCTTCTATAAGTAAACCACTTGTCACAGCTTTTGCACTGGTATGGCTTCTCTCCAGTGTGGGATCTTTCATGTACTGTTAGATCACCCTTTTGTGCAAACCCTTTGTCACAAGTTTTGCACTGGTATGGCCTCTCTCCAGTGTGGGATCTTTCGTGTACTGTTAGATGACTTTTTTGTGCAAACCACTTGTCACAAGTTTTGCACTGGTATGGCCTCTCTCCAGTGTGGGATCTTTCATGTCTATGTAGATCACCCTTTCGTGCAAACCCTTTGTCACACCTTTTGCACTGGTATGGCTTCTCTCCAGTGTGGGATCTTTCGTGT
This sequence comes from Pocillopora damicornis, assembly GCF_964200805.1. Classification (NCBI taxonomy): domain Eukaryota; kingdom Metazoa; phylum Cnidaria; class Anthozoa; order Scleractinia; family Pocilloporidae; genus Pocillopora; species Pocillopora damicornis. The sequence goes on from NC_142678.1 coordinate 4,906,796, forward strand.
ACTGTTAGATGACTTTTTTGTGCAAACCACTTGTCACAAGTTTTGCACTGGTATGGCCTCTCTCCAGTGTGGGATCTTTCGTGTACTGTTAGATGACTTTTTTGTGCAAACCACTTGTCACAAGTTTTGCACTGGTATGGCCTCTCTCCAGTGTGGGATCTTTCGTGTACTGTTAGATGACTTTTTTGTGCAAACCACTTGTCACAAGTTTTGCACTGGTATGGCTTCTCTCCAGTGTGGGATCTCATATGTGCTTTTAGAGTTTCTTTTTGTGTAAACCTCTTGTCACATGTCTTACACTGGTATGGCTTCTCTCCAGTGTGAGATCTTTCATGTCTATGTAGATTTCTTTTATCACTAAACCACTTGTCACAGCTTTTACACTTGTATGGTTTCTCTCCAGTATGAGATCTCATATGTGCTTTTAGACTTTCTTTTTGTGTAAACCACTTATCGCATGTATTACACTGGTATGGCTTCTCTCCAGTGTGGGATCTTTCATGTCTATGTAGATTTCTTTTATCACTAAACCACTTGTCACAGCTTTTACACTGGTATGGCTTCTCTCCAGTGTGGGATCTCATATGTGCTTTTAGAGTTTCTTTTTGTGTAAACCTCTTGTCACATGTCTTACACTGGTATGGCTTCTCTCCAGTGTGAGATCTTTCATGTCTATGTAGATTTCTTTTATCACTAAACCACTTGTCACAGCTTTTACACTTGTATGGTTTCTCTCCAGTATGAGATCTCATATGTGCTTTTAGACTTTCTTTTTGTGTAAACCACTTATCGCATGTATTACACTGGTATGGCTTCTCTCCAGTGTGGGATCTTTCATGTCTATGTAGATTTCTTTTATCACTAAACCACTTGTCACAGCTTTTACACTGGTATGGCTTCTCTCCAGTGTGGGATCTTTCATGTACTGTTAGATCACGCTTTTGTGCAAACCCTTTGTCACAAGTTTTGCACTGGTATGGCCTCTCTCTAGTGTGGGATCTTTTATGTCTATGTAGATCACCCTTTTGTGCAAACCCTTTGTCACAATTTTTGCACCGGTATGGCCTCTCTCCAGTGTGGGATCTTTCATGTCTATGTAGATTTCTTTTATCACTAAACCACTTGTCACAGCTTTTGCACTGGTATGGCTTCTCTCCAGTGTGGGATCTCTCATGAACCTCTAGATATCTTTGTCTATGAAAGCACTTGTCACAGGTTTTGCACTGGTATGGCTTTCCTCTAGTGTGAGATCTCTCATGTCTTTGTAGATTTCCTTTTTTTACAAAACACTGGTCACAAGTTTTCCACTGATATGGCTTTTTCCCAGAAGTGGACATTTTTTTTTTTGCCATGCAAAGTGTTCTAAAATGTAAGCAAACAAAAAAGAGATTTACTCAACCAGATGCACATATTTGACAGGGTTTCAGAAGCAATGTCTTTAGTTTGAATAAACAAAGAAATTGGATGGTGAGTGGGGTAAATGTGGTTTCAAACACTGTAGTACTCTTCTAGGAAAGGAAGTTCTACCATAACAGTTGCCACTAACAAAGGGATTCACAGACAGTGCAATTTCTGGCAAAAGCCCTGAAAGAAAAACCTTCACATGAGTAAGGACCTACAAAGAGAAGTGCATTTCCAACAAGTCCCTTTACATAGCCTCACACAACCAGTTCACACAATCTACATGTTGTCCTTGTGATGTTAAACTTTAATCTATAGTTGTCACTGTCTCAAGTGGAGAACCCAAAGTACAAAAACTGGACAAAACAAATTTCTAGTGGACACTACAAAAGAGATTCCCAATAGACTTTAATAGAGAGAATCCGGTTAAAAGCTAAGACAATGATAAAAATCACAAAAAAAGGAGTTGAACACCTCATGCGGCTACTGATATAGCACAATTTGTATAAAGTATCGAAAAGAATTCAAGATTGTCTAATGATACTAGAAGGTGGTGTTGCACAAGATTTGTCTCTGGTGCAGAAAGCCAACTGCACCCCACATATTTACAAGTACCCTGTTCCACAAGAGAAAGATGATTCAAGAATATACTGATTACTTGACACTCACCCGATAATTGAATGGTAACAATAATATTAACAATATTAAACATAATAATGTTAACAATTTAGTAATAGTTGCAATAATTTATATCTGCTAGCTCAAAAAGCTCACCGTTCCTCTATCAGTCTATCCTCTAGGCCCAAATAATGATTAAACTATGCTCCTTTTGTTTTTATTCTGTTGATTAAAATTAATTTTCCCTTTTCCACATGCTAAACTCAAGGTATCTTAGTTAAGACATCGCTTCCCTTTTCAAATTTGGCAGCTCTTTTGGGTATAAATTGCTGATTGAAATGGTAAAATGCTCCCTCTTCAAATAAATAAAACTAGTCTTCAGAGCTTGTATGACTAAGAGATCACCTTTCCAGATATTTATGCCATGAACAGTCTTGTCATCAAATACGTGCCTGAGACACCAGTGTAAAATTATTTTGAGAGATTTTATCATCATGTGTAGTGTCACGGCAAGGACTAAAAAAAAACCTTTAATTTCCAATCTACTGGGCATAATTCCCTAATCCAAGCATTAAAATGCTTTCTCTTGATAGAAAGTAAATTCCTCTATGTGCCCCAATCACACCTTTTAAGATATTTCTGCAAGGAAAAGCTTTGATTTTTTACGCACCATACTGAGATGATTTTAAGATGTTTATCGTCTTCTTTAGTGCTCTGAAATAAACAATCAGTAGCACCAGGAAACTACTAACTCACTGACTCACTTCAACGACATGTGTGGGTTCGCCTCCTATATGAGGTATTAACCATAAAAATAGAAAAATTACCTTCTTTCATCAACACTCCTACATCCAATCCTCTCAATGAGTATAAACGTTTCCTAACTGTATAATTTTACCTGTTTTTAATCTTCAAGTTATTGGTCTTTCACTCGAAGTAAAGCCACAACTTTCAGGGTTGAAAATAATTTTTCAGCTTTAAGCGTGAATTTGTAGGCTTTTTTCAAGGCTTGTTGTTTTCCTAACTGTCAATAATAAATGGGCAGTCAGCACATGTCTTCAATACTCAACATGATTTATTAACAGTACTGAAAGGAATTATTACCTTAAATTGCTTAAAATAATTTCAGCATCAGAATCTTTATTTTGATTAACATGTTTTGTTGCAGCAATTCCTTTTCTAAGAAAACGTTGCAAACGGCTCAACTTTTCGGTGTTTGTTCAAGCGTGAAATATACAACTTTGTCGAGACAAACTGTCGCGCTTCTCCATGACAAATCCGTACTGTGCAGTACCGACTTTAATTTTAACGCGTAAGCAGGCTTTGCAAACGACATTGAGCAGGATTTGGCAGAAAATAAATCTTGATTAAAGTTAGTATGTAAGTGCTGAAACGTAAACACGGTAATGTGACGGTGTTTACACAAACTTGCATGTTTCACGCTTCAACAAATACGTGGAAAGCCGAATACTGTAAACAAAAATACTCCCTGTAGCACGCTTCGAATTTCGAAACTTTATACTCGTTTACATTTCCGAAAAGCTTTTCACGCATTTCTTGGCTGCTTAATTGCTTAACATGAAAAGTTCATCATAGCATCACAGCGACTTTTCCTTCAGTTGGACGATCAGTAAGCGTAATATTTTGCTATGAAATTCTAGTTCTTCGGTGAAAAATCGCTGATAAGTGCGCTTAAAGTTCCGGCTGCCGCCGGCAGCTGGCTATTATTTTGAACCTTGCTTTCATCAAAGTACATTCATCTATTTTATTCTAAATTACCTGTTGCCCAAATAACCTATTAAGTGTAAATTTCTTTAGTAAGGAAACTCTCTCATATGCTTTTGGCTGACAAAGGGACAGCCATCTCAAAAGGAGAAGGATTTGCTAACTATTCATCCATTCAAACTTTTTATGGTGCATTCACGAAAAATTCTTCAGTTGGTAGTATTTGGGAGGCACAGGTTTGAATGAAGTCAAAACCTACACATTTTTGCCTTCCTTTTCTGAAATTGCTTAAATTGCAGTTTACCGGAGAGCATCACTGCTGAAACATTGGTTCCATTGAGATATCCATTTGGTTCAAGATATGCTTAATGGCAATGGAAACATTTTAACAGTTGAGACATTCCAAAGTAAATTTCAAATGAAAACAAACTACTTCAGTTCTTTTAATTGATAGCCGTAACTCCATCGCATTTGAAAAGGAAACCCAGATGAATATAAAATATTTAGGTATATACCCAACTACTACTACCATCGTGGGAAATAAGCTTAATTTAACATTGTACTCATACCTTACAAGTTTTTATGTTTTCCAAAGTGATTCGCCCTTGTCTCCTCATTAAACCGACGTTAGCTTGTAACTGCCGCCTCACTTACAGGTTCCCCAAGGTTGTTCATTTGAACAGGGAAGAGAGGACACTGGGAACAAGATTGAGCATTAGGACTAGGAGTTTTCTCACGCATCATACCTACCTACGCTGCCTGTATATCATTTCATTTTAAGAACAGTCTTAGTTTTCAAAATTCCCGCGAAAAACTCTGTTCTCACCACGTCCGCGAGAGTATCACAATCAGAAGTTTGACTGTCTTCACTAGAAGAACGTTTCTCGTAATCGTGTGTGACAGAGCGTCGTTACACAATAATTTCATTTGCTACGATTAGCCAGCACGCTGTAACCTCTGGTTAGGTTCTCAAATGAAGAAAAAATAAGGGCAAAGGAAGTCTCCAAGGGTTTATATGGGATGTGAGAGCTCCTGTTGATATGAGAGCTCCTGTTGATATGTTCCTGGGTGGACATTATTACTCTAGTATGGTTGTATATGTTACTGAATAGACTATAATGATCGGCATAATAAGTAAAAAGTTTAATGCAATGAAAAGGTAAAGCAAGTGAAAGTTTTCCTTCCTTCTGCTGATCCGAGGTTTTTACGGCCATGGAGTCATCCCGATTGATTTTCAGTCAGCGGTTGAGCAGGTGGCCTAGATTGGTCTTTACGGGAAAAATAAGGGTGCTTTCCTTTAGGAGGATCCACATTAGGTTTTTGTGATCCAAGATCACACAGATCACGTTGCATCAAAGGAACTTAGCTTTAGTTCATCAGATCAGTCACCATGACAGCAGGCGCGAAATTGTAGAGCACGCAAGCGGAATCGCGCGCTAAATTTTAAAACGAAAACAAGATTGCCGTCGCGGATAGAACAGCTGTTGTTTCGTTCGTAACAGGGACCGCGCAGCAAGTTTTAGAGTGGGGGGGGGGGGGGGGGGCACAAGAAGAATGCGTGAAGGAAAATGTTTTGTTAAATTATTCTTTGTTTAATTTATTTTTATTCTTGCAAAAAAGGGGGGGGCTAAAGACCCCCCAGCCCCTCCCTCTGCGCGGTCCCTGAGTAAAGGAACTTTCCGATGATTCAATACTAATAGAAGTGAGAAGTTGTCAAGATGAAGAATTTCTGTTGTTTCTTTTGATAAGGGAGAGGCAGAGCCATGTCCGCATCGAAAATTATTTCGAACGAATTAAACCACTCTACATTGTTTCAAATTTTTAAAGTCGTTTTCAGATGTCAAGAACTACAGTCAGCTGTTTGGGACGCCTTTTAGCTATTTGCCTATGTCTACCTTATGGACAAAGGAGTGGTGGGAGACCTGCCATTGACTTACAGAAGCAAGTATTAATTACGATAAGGATACTCGGGAACCCTAAATGCCTGCGATCAGTGGCCGCTCGATTTAACATTACAAAATCGATTTTATTTCGCGTTTATCGCAGAATTTGTGGAGCAATTGCCAACAATCTTTCCGGTCAATATATGAAGAACCTACTTGTTTGAAATTGAGCGCTGCTGGGCAAAATGATTAATTTCGGATCCTTCGCTCAAAGGAACGCGTTGGATCAATGATCCAATGATCCGTCTTTAGATTACGAAGATCAGTAATCCGATGAATTCTTGTCTAGAGTGGATTTGATAGACCACTGATCTGAAAATGGATTTGCTCGAAAGGAACGCCACAGATCAGAAATCCAGATCCGGCTTCTCCCAAAGGAACGCACCCTAAGTACCTTGATCTTGAGTGGGTACTCAAAAAACTGAAAATATCTTATTGTAAAACAAGAATCTATGCTATGAATATCAAAGTTACTTTTCCATTGATACCTACTCATAATTTCTGAAAAAAGTTTTTTATCATATAAACTGCGGTGTTATACAGGGATTTCCGGCCTGAGAAAAGCCGTAACAACACACGTGAAAAAATTTCGTATTTTTTGACGTGTGTTGATATAGCCAATCAGCTGCTGACACGTCACTCGCCTTTGGCGCCACTCGGACAATTTGATGAATGATCGGCAAAGCCTTCCCGGTTCTCAATATAAGGTAGTTTGTCGGAATGTTCTCGGATTGTGGCGGCTAAAATGCTAAAAAATCCGTATCGCTGACAGACAGTGAGGTTCAAACTTTCCTAGAAGGGGAAGAAAACCAATATACTAAAAGAAAAAACCGAAAGTTACGTATTCAGAGGCTTTGATGTTAGCATTTCTTGGCTGAGAATGAAAATCGACAACCGGTAGATTTGCCATCGGCCGATTTTGGCCGTTTACCTGAAAGAAGTCTTCTGTCGACTTTACGACCATTGTTGTTTTTGCAATCATGGTTCAGAGCTCAGTTTTTCTATCTTAAGAGTTAGAGCCAACGCACTCTACGATTATTATTTGGGGATTTTCGACTCGTTTATTTTCATTGAAAATAGTCGGCTTTTCTTCCCAGTAAGAGGGCTTTTGTGTTTATATGATAAACAAAATAATACATGGTTGCTTGTAGATATGGAATTTTTCTTCTTGTGTTCAACTTGACATCTCACTCGTGAACTATCGAGTGAAACACTCGAAGAGAAATTCCATATCTACGCGCGCCCATGTATTATTCTCTATTTATTCAACCGAAGGAAGGACATATCTAACAAGGTGTTACCTTTGAAACTCAGTACCAATAGATTAGGTTTGAACAGGCAGAGAAAATGGGCAGAATTCGGTGTAAAATTCACTTCAAACAGTAACACTCCTACATGAATGGATGTTTTATCGTAACAATTGCCATTAGCAAAGGTATTTCCAGACAGTTCATAGCGAACAATTTATTACATCATGGCCGCCGCGCATGCGAATCGCGTCACTTTGTGGACAGATTGTATTTCGGTGCGTTTGAAATTACAGAGAAAACAGTGAAAACTGGACTTACCGTAGTCAAAACCTTCCTTTCATAGCTTATGAATAAAACTTTTGTCAGGTCGCCAAATCCAATTTAAAAGAAGAATCCCCCATACTTCTTCTCTAATACCCCTTAAATTTTTCTAAACGTGCTACCTTAAAACGTTCCACATAAGTTCTCTGTGCTCATGTTTGATGTCCTTAAATCTGAATCTCTTGTTCGAAAGCCATAGTCGATTTCTATACTGAAAGCGGCCCATTAAAACTAGAATTAACGGTTCCTAGCGTCCCTGGAAAAAGGGTTAATATTTTCTTCTCAAACTAGACGAGTTCATCCAGGTGTCATATTCATGCGCTCTGCGCTCGCTCAAACACCCTTCGTGCAATCATGCTGACACCAGCCTTAGGCCTGTTCCAAACGTCGTGCTACTGCCGTGCCGAACTCAAATGAAACAGTAATTTCGATTTAAGCACGGCAGTAGCACGCCGTTTGAAACCATTAAGCGCGGCACGGCTGAATTAGGTTCGGCACGACTACTTAGCGCGGCAGGCCTTGCCGTGCCGCACGGCAGTAGCACGACTTGGTTTCAAACGTTGTGCTACTGTCGCGCCGAACTCAATTCATAAATTAATTTAACGGATTTTGCATTATTTGCATACTATTACGCATGCACACTAATAAAAAAAGACAAATCTACCCGTTTTGCCCGAAAGCTTGAGAGAAGAGGAATCCGACGGTGACAATAAATTGCTTAGGGTTAGGGTTAGGGTTAGGGTTTGGAAACGCCGGCACGTAATACAGTAACTTGCTGGCTCTCGTCAAGGGAAACCAGAAGAAGAATAAATGAAAAAACTTTCAAAAGTAATCCTCTCCCTGCAATAACAGTATTTAATATGGACTGTTGCATTCGCCTGCGTTGCCTTCTGGCATTTAAAATTGTCTTAAACAAAACAAACTTCTCGCGCTCTTCGTTAAGGTTTCCCTCCGCCATTTTGGATGGGGCGATACCGCTGGATGGATGGTTTGTTTTGTCTTTTGAATTTGGCGCGACTGCATTAGGTTCGACGTTTGAAACCGCTGCCGTGCTATCGTCGTGCCACTGCCGAGCCAAATTCATTTGAGTTCGGCACGGCAGTAGCACGACGTTTGGAACAGGCCTTACTTCGTCCACCGTTTTGAAAATTTCTCTTCTAGCTAGGTAGCCTCTCCTCCTGTTTTCCGAGTTGGAATACAATACATTTTCCCGGGTTTTTTAAAAAAATGTCAGATGACAGAGAGAACTGTCAGCATGAATATGCAAAAGTAGTTGAGTTCAGTAAACCGGAGCTTATACCCCGTTCACACCAAAGCTTAAACATGTTTAAAATTTGTTTGATAAACAGATTTAATAATGATATGCAGCTAAATTTTTGGAGACGAAACCAATTTTCGCCCTGGAAATACCCTATCCATTGTAAAAAGAATAGCATAGAATTATCACTGTGGACCCTCAGAGAAAACCTCACAAGTTTTCCCTGGCCTACAGCTTGTGTTAGATTACGATGCCCTGTTGAAAGGAACAATTAGGGACCATGCATTGCGGTAATTATAAATTCATTCTCCGCATGCTAGGTTTAAATGGAGCAACAGCTAACTGTGCATGTGCATGGTGTAAAATCCAAAAGGATGATAGATGGAAAATAGATCAGCATTTTAGTTATTTCAATTCAAAGCCACTTTCAAGGTCTTTACAAGAATTGACAGAAATGTTAAAAAAAATCAAAGGATGATTCTGGCTGCTGTAAGGAACCCCTTCTGGACATTGAATTGGATCATATAAATGTTGATGAACTTCACCTCCTTTTAAGAATAACTGATAAGTGCTAACTGCCAATTTAATAAAAGAAGTTAATAATTGGGATATTTAGGAGAGTATTGAAAACCTGATCAACAAACAGGCACACCTAAATAAGTAATAAGTTCATTCACAGTAGAAGGTCTTGTGGAATGTCTTTTGATGTCTGGGAAAGAAAAATGCAGATGGCAAAGAAAGTTCTGTTCACGAATGGATAAGTCTCATAAGAAATGATAAGAAAATAATGCTGTATCACCTTCCAGAGAAAATGAATGATTTCTTGAGGCCTGAAACTGCTGAAAAGATCATAAAAATATGGGTGTACTTCGCAGCCCTGTAAAAAATCTCAGAAACTGGCAACCGAATACCAGCCCCACAGAGTTTTGGTTGAAAGCAAAACAATAGGTGAGTGATTTCATTTCTCTCAAAGGATTAGGGGAAGGTTACAAGTGAAAAAGAGTTACCCAATACCTTCATATTATGGTTTCCCATATATCCCATGGTTTTTCCAAATGTACCAAGTAGTAAAAACATTTACAGAGCAAGGAGTTGAAAGGAACATTGATGTTGCAGGGTCCACTGTTTTCTGGAAATTCAACAAGTGGGACTTTATTGGAGATGTTCTTCATCAAGAGTCATGTTAATGGCACTTAAGAAAAAGGGAATGGGAGCCCAGATCCTATCAGAAACAAACTAGAGTAATGGGAAGAGGACATATTCCAAAAAAGAAAAAACTGTACCGCCTGAAATTACTACACCTTTATCTAATCTGCAAAGAGGTTAAAGTACTGTTGCATCTCAAACTCACTGCCTGCTGTGCCTTTGAGCTCAATTGACTTTACAAAAATGACACTTCCTCAGCTTAAAGAAGAATTAAAGGAAAGAGGAAGCAAAGGCATCCTTAGAAAACAAACATCAGCTTCTAAGATTATTGAAGAGCATTACTGATGAAGAAAACCAGTCAACCTCTATTTAAAAAGAAATGACATTGACATCTACACCAGCGCCATGTTACAGTACCATGATTCTTTTCGCACCGATAACTCTATATAACAGTAATGAAATGTCTAAACACTACAACCGTCTCACTTTATAAGATAGTCAATCTGAGAAATCAAAATTATTCATTTTACTGCAAAACTCAAACGTTCTTTAAATCTTAATCTTACATCAGATAGACTTATCAACAATAAAATCAAGAGAACTTCATGTGTTCTTCATAGTGGTTAATGAGCTGGGATGCACTGCTCAGTTCCTCCTGACAAATCCAGCAAGTAAATGTTTCATCGTAATCTGAGGAATATGGCTGCTGTCCAGAGTGCAATTTTTCATGCCTTTGAAATGCTCCCTTCTGAGTAAACCACTTGTCACAAGATTTGCACTGGTATGGCTTCTCTCCAGTGTGGGATCTTTCATGTACTGTTAGATCACCCTTTCGTGCAAACCCTTTGTCACAAGTTTTGCACTGGTATGGCCTCTCTCCAGTGTGGGATCTTTCATGTCTTTGTAGATTTCTTCTATCAGTAAACCACTTGTCACAGCTTTTGCACTGGTATGGCTTCTCTCCAGTGTGGGATCTTTCATGTACTGTTAGATCACCCTTTCGTGCAAACCCTTTGTCACAAGTTTTGCACTGGTATGGCCTCTCTCCAGTGTGGGATCTTTCATGTCTTTGTAGATTTCTTCTATCAGTAAACCACTTGTCACAGCTTTTGCACTGGTATGGCCTCTCTCCAGTGTGGGATCTTTCGTGTACTGTTAGATGACTTTTTTGTGCAAACCACTTGTCACAAGTTTTCCACTGGTATGGCTTCTCTCCAGTGTGGAATCTTTCATGTCTATGTAGATTTCCTTTATGACTAAACCACTTGTCACAGCTTTTACACTGGTATGGCTTCTCTCCAGTGTGGGATCTTTCATGTACTGTTAGATCACCCTTTCGTGCAAACCCTTTGTCACAAGTTTTGCACTGGTATGGCCTCTCTCCAGTGTGGGATCTTTCATGTCTTTGTAGATTTCTTCTATCAGTAAACCACTTGTCACAGCTTTTGCACTGGTATGGCTTCTCTCCAGTGTGGGATCTTTCATGTACTGTTAGATCACCCTTTCGTGCAAACCCTTTGTCACAAGTTTTGCACTGGTATGGCCTCTCTCCAGTGTGGGATCTTTCATGTCTTTGTAGATTTCTTCTATCAGTAAACCACTTGTCACAGCTTTTGCACTGGTATGGCCTCTCTCCAGTGTGGGATCTTTCGTGTACTGTTAGATGACTTTTTTGTGCAAACCACTTGTCACAAGTTTTCCACTGGTATGGCTTCTCTCCAGTGTGGAATCTTTCATGTCTATGTAGATTTCCTTTATGACTAAACCACTTGTCACAGCTTTTACACTGGTATGGCTTCTCTCCAGTGTGGGATCTTTCATGTACTGTTAGATCACCCTTTCGTGCAAACCCTTTGTCACAAGTTTTGCACTGGTATGGCCTCTCTCCAGTGTGGGATCTTTCATGTCTATATAGATTTCTTCTATAGGTAAACCACTTGTCACAGCTTTTGCACTGGTATGGCTTCTCTCCAGTGTGAGATCTTTCATGTACTGTTAGATCACCCTTTTGTGCAAACCCTTTGTCACAAGTTTTGCACTGGTATGGCCTCTCTCCAGTGTGGGATCTTTCGTGTACTGTTAGATGACTTTTTGTGCAAAGCACTTGTCACAAGTTTTGCACTGGTATGGCTTCTCTCCAGTGTGGAATCTTTCATGTACTGTTAGAGCACCCTTTCGTGCAAAGCACTTGTCACAAGTTTTGCACTGGTATGGCTTCTCTCCAGTGTGGGATCTCATATATGCTTTTAGACTTTCTTTTTGTGTAAACCACTTATCACATGTCTTACACTGGTATGGCTTCTCTCCAGTATGAGATCTCATATGTGCTTTTAGAGTTTCTTTTTGTGTAAACCACTTATCGCATGTCTTACACTGGTATGGCTTCTCTCCAGTGTGGGGTCTTTCATGTCTATGTAGATTTCTTTTATCACTAAACCACTTGTCACAGCTTTTACACTGGTATGGCTTGCCTCCAGTGTGGAATCTTTTATGTACTGTTAGATCACGCTTTTGTGCAAACCCTTTGTCACAAGTTTTGCACTGGTATGGCCTCTCTCCAGTGTGGGATCTTTCATGTCTATGTAGATTTCTTTTATCACTAAACCACTTGTCACAGCTTTTACACTGGTATGGCTTCTCTCCAGTGTGGGATCTCTCATGAACCTCTAGATATCTTTGTCTATGAAAGCACTTGTCACAGGTTTTGCACTGATATGGCTTTCCTCTAGTGTGAGATCTCTCATGTCTTTGTAGATTTCCTTTTTTTACAAAACACTGGTCACAAGTTTTCCACTGATATGGCTTTTTCCCAGTAGTGGACATTTTTTTTTGCCATGCAAAGTGTTCTAAAATGTAAGCAAACAAAAAAGAGATTTACTCAACCAGATGCACATATTTGACAGGGTTTCAGAAGCAATGTCTTAAGTTTGAATAAACAAAGAAATTGGATGGTGAGTTGGGTAAAATATGTTTCAAACACTGTAGTACTCTTCCAGGAAAGGAAGTTCTACTATAACAATTGCCACTAACAAAGGGATTCACAGACAGTGCAATTTCTGGCAAAAGCCCTGAAAGAAAAACCTTCACATGAGTAAGGACCTACAAAGAGAAGTGCATTTCCAAGAAGTCCCTTTACCTAGCCTCACACAACCAGTTCACACAATCTACATGTTGTCCTTGTGATGTTAAACTTTAATCTTTAGTTGTCACTGTCTCAAGTGGAGAACCCAAAGTACAAAAACTGGACAAAACAAATTTCGGATCATGTGTACTATAGGTGGACTCGGTCGACATATCGGGCGACAGTCGACCGATATATCGGTCGACTATCGGTCGACTATCGGTCGACTATCGGTCGACAATCGACCGACTATCGGTCGACTGTCGACCGACTATCGGTCGATAGTCGACCGATAGTCGACCGATAGTCGACCGATAAATGTGTCGACCGATATAGTCTTAAACCATCGATACTCGACCGATACATGACCGATACTTGACCGATACATGACCGATACTTGACCGATACATGACCGATACTTGACCGATACATGACCGATACTTGACCGATACTTGACCGATACATGACCGATACTTGACCGATACTTGACCGACACTTGACCGATACTTGACCGACACTTGACCGATACTTGACCGATACTTGACCGATACATGACCGATACTTGACCGATACTTGACCGGCACTTGACCGATACTTGACCGATACTTGACCGATACTTGACCGATACTTGACCGATACTTGACCGATACTTGACCGATTCACGACCGATACTTGACCGATACATGACCGATACTTGACCGATACATGACCGATACTTCACCGGTACTTCACCGATACTTGACCGACACTTCACCGATACTTGACCGACACTTCACCGATACTTCACTGATACTTGGCCGATAATTCATTGCCCCCGGGGGGGAGGGTTTATTCAACGATAAAAGATATAAAACTCTAATAAGTAATATGATTACCTCATAATTTAGATGTAAATTGCGTGTCTGGAATCCAGTTTTAAATTTCTCTTGCGCCGACCATAGCGCGTATCGTCTCCGGCAGCGAATTCCAAGTCCTTACAGCGGTGAAGTAACGAAGAGACCTTAGACCATGTTTTGTACATCTTACTTTAGGTATCAAAGCATATTTGTGCCCCTTTAATGACGATGCGTGTTCTTTACTTAAAATGAATTAGCTGTAGTGGTGGGTGTCTTCTTTTGAAAACATCTGTCTATCGTAATTAACATATCTTGGGTGAGACGACCCTTTAATGTGTTTTGTAAACCAATCATATTGAGCATTCTTTCTTAATGAAGGGTCTTTGCTATAAATACATGTCATACCTAAGTGCACGGTCCTTTACCCTCTCTAGTTTTTCAAGTATATTCAACCTATTGACTTTGCCTGTTACTTTTCCGGAGATAGATGTGGTGTGAGAATTAAGGATCTGTGTTCACTTACAGTAGATCAAAATTATGAGATCTACAACGCACGATGTTTATGCGTTGGAGACTTACTACACCCTTTTCAAAGTTTAGGTTATATTTGGTTTTATTATCTGAGCTTTGGAAGCTTATTTCATTGGACAATGAATGGCATTTTAACTTGTTTTTCCACCGCCGCTGTCATTATTCTTTAAAAAAAAGTGTCACCGTCAGTCGATAAAGAGCACACAATTCGACTATTTAAAGGGTTAAAAACCTCCAGTTTGAGACATGACGGCAAACGGGACGTCGGTAGAGTGAACTCGCAATACTTCCAGCCGCACTCATAAAGTTTTGATTTCTATTTCATTCTATATCAAGCTCGTGTTTTTAGTAAACGTCAAAACAATTCTAACACTGTTTGTTCCCATTGGACCGCAAGTAAGGAAATTTCATTTTCCGATGATGTAGTCTTCAACGCTGGTGTACTAAATGGTGGTGACGGTTGAAAATATAGATCGTATTAGGTTCCGTAGCTTTGTAAATCCACTTCATAGGGATACAACTGTTTCGAGATATTTGTCCGACAAAATGGAGCAAAACAATGGCTGTGTGCAAGTGTTTTAAAAAAACGTTGGTTAATTTCCTTACTGTCCTCCGTAATACAAGATGTATATTGGTAACTGCAGTTTGTCATCAAAAAAAAATTACATTTCAAAACTCAAATGGGAAATGGTTTTTGATCGCATGCATTTTAGCGAAAGCTTAATTGACTTTCTTTCCTTTGATTTGTAAAAACAAAGTAAAATACGAGAAATTGGACCTTTCTCGGAAACCTTCGATTTGTTTTTACTGCTCGGTGTATTCATTGGTTCAAATGATGTAGATATAGGATGTGAACCGCGAAGCACCGTAATATAAATTGTAATTTTTTTAAAATAAATGTTTGGGTGCTGGAAGAAGGCAATACTGCCGATACAATAAATCCCCCTGGGTTACTACCATTTTAAAGGAAATTTGGGAGTCCTCACGGGGCAAAGAAAATTTGACCAAGTGGGGATTGAAGCCACGACCTCCGAATTAGATCTACCGACTGAGCTACGAGACCAGCACGGGAGCAGGTCGGGGTAATTTAGGTAGTCAATCGCGATAAATGTGCAAATGATATCATATGTACAAAACGGGGTAGTGTGGGGACATAGTTAGTAGAGGAGACTCTACTAACTATGGTGGGGAGAAATTAGCATTTGAGGGTGTGTTTGCGTGTGCTTCGTGTGAGCCTATTGCTGCATAAAATAGAAATAACATAAATTAATAATAAGAAATACAATGAAAATAAAATAAATGAGAAATAATGAAATAATTATAAAAAATAGTAAAATAATACATATCTCGTTTCGCCCCAGGAGTCTTTGTGTGGGTAGTTATTTAAAGTTGCCCAACCCCCTACCCACGGGAAAAACTGAAAACTTCAAACATTTTCCACCCCAGGGTCACAAGGGCCGATCTTGTCCCGGGTATTACCTCGGGAGGGTGGTAACCGTAGGAAATCAGCGTTGTTGTTCAGCCTACAGGATTGAATAGTATTTTAATTTATTATTAGTTTTGTTATTGCTATTTTATCCAGTAATAGGCTCACAGGAAGCATTAAGGAAGGTCTCTTCCCAGCCCCCCCACCCCCATCACACACGCAGACACACACACCTCAAATGCTAATTTCTCTCCATACCGAGCAGTGAAAAACAAATCGACGATTTCCGTTAAAGGTCCAATTTCTAGTATTTTACTTTGCAGATTTCATGCGTATTACCCACATTTGACCGTATGTTATCTGTGTGTTACTCCATGTATTCGTATATGTTACTTTTATGTTACTCATATGTATCTGTGTGCGCCCGTATGACTCGTAATTACTCGTATGTAATTGTATGTTACTCGTAGTGCTCGTGTGGTGTTTTAGTCACTATCCTTTGAGGATCAATTGAACACATGTAAGCTTATTTGCACCTTATCTCCTTCTCGCGAATGGCTATAGCACGTTTTATTCTCTTCTCTTCCATCCCAGCAAGTCGATCTCACCGTAGTGACTTCAACAGAAAAATAGCGCCATCCGAATTATTCCCAAAATCTTCGGCAAAACCTGTAGCCAGATTAGAGCCAAAATGCCAAAAACTGTGCACATTTTAACTTGAAACAATTAATGTGTCATCAAGAAATGTGCCCATAAAGAGATTCACCTCGATGCCTCGTATACATTGTATTTCATTCAGGTCTTTTTTACAACAGAAAACATATCAACTAAAATACATACGAACCATTACATCAACCGTATTTCAGTTTATAATACCCACTCATGTCCTGCACCTGCTAGGAAACAGTCTTTCTTAATTTTTTCTATATATTCAACACGTTTTAATGAAATTTGTCTATTTATGTGCCGCGGGATAGGGTACATTTGTCTATGTATGTGCCGCGGGATAGGGTATGGTTTTGGCGGTTATCGTTTTGCCTCTGTTAGCATTGTGTTTCCGTTGTGATCTTTAGATAGGATATGTAAATTGTATCGGCTAAAATTGCAGTGTGTAAATGGCCAGCTAAACAAAAAGCAAATTCCGCTAAAATTGTCAACAAAGCGATTTTATCGAGATTTGTGTTTTGCCGCGCGTGGTTAGCCGTTGTTTGGTTATTGTTTTTCCTTGAATAGGGTGTCATATTTCGTGTTTGGACAATTTTCGTTTGTTTCATCCTTAAAGTGGGACAGGGTTCAAGACTCTTCGAGGCACACACTTATTCAAAATTTACGGGAGTACTCCCCTCCCCCGAAACGGGACAGTTCCTGTGACCTTAGTGCAACATTGGTGCAATTTGGTATTTTTTTCAATTTTAGACTCAGAAGCATATACGGTAAAAAACCCGCTAATAGGAACCTAATTTTTTCCAAGCAAGGCTAAGAAGGTTATTATAAAAGATGGTGCTTAACTGGAAAATTTGGCTACTCAGGTTCTTTAACAGGTTCTTGTTTTCAAATAGATTGCGAGCAGTCTCTTTTGCAGTGAAATCCCACTGGAACGAACGAAGAAAAAGCGGACGTGATCGACGAGCGATGAGGGGCGAGGCCGTGATCTGCGAGCAGCAGGGGCGCCAGTCACAGCGAAAAGAGATCGTTGCTTGGCCGCTCACCGCTCGTCGATCGCGCCCTCTGCTCGCAGTCTAGTTTTCAAAATAAATGAGTTGTTTGTCATTGGAGGGCGTGGCCTATTTTTGGTATTGTATGCATAATACGTTAAAAATCCAAGCATATATTTACCAAGTTTACAAAGCTATCCAGGATAAACAGAACAAAACTCAGCATTAATACATGGAACTGTGTTGTTGCTTTGATTGAATTTCTAAAAAAAAAAGAACCTGTTTCAAAGAGGAGTTTTAATGTACAATTTTTGTCTAACATTTTCAGTTAATCTATTTTTTTCTTAAAATCTAGGTTCTTAAAAAAGGGTTTTTTTTTTACCTGTAATAAATTCAAACATTGCAATAGTCTAGCACACTCGAGTTATTTTACGCGAGGTATTTTGAGCATTTGACGTCATTTTCCCTAATTCTCAACCAGGCTATAATTGGAACGAGATAAAGAAATGGCGACTGCAACTTCTCGGAAATAAAAATACAAGTAAAAAAAAGATTTCTGATGGTCGTAATGGATTGATATTTAGCAAGGTATTTTAGACAGTCATATTTTACACGAAATTATAAAAAATGGATATGGATAGTTTGATCGTAGTAGCACTTTAAAAACATTACTTTCCCCCTACACTTCTGGAGGTGGAAGTCTACGAAAAGTTTCCATTTACCCACTTCTTGTTTAGCAATTTATTAAAGCTTTGAATATCTATCATCTTGAGGCCTCCTTTATCGTAATCATTGATCATTTGTGTCCTTTTAAGTTTGTCCCCTTTGCTTTCCCAGAGAAAGTCATATAGCAGGGTATCGATTTCCTTAAGTACACCTTGATGCGTTGGAAGAGGTTAAAACATGTACAATTTGGGATACTGCCAAAGCTTTTATTATCGTGATTTTACCTAGAAGAGTAAGTCTCCTAGCAGACCAGCTGCTTAGGATGTTTTTTACTCTCTCAATTTTCTCTGAAAAAATGGCATCACCAGAACACATCAGAACGCTTTAAAGGTAGTGCAAAATGCGATGGAAAATTTGGAGCTATGCGATGTTTGGAGAATTTTTAATCCAAATGGCAAGAGGATTATCTGGAGGCAAAGACAACTAGATATTCATTGCAGACTTGATTTTGTTTTAGTAAGTCAAACTACAGTACTTACCCGCTTATAAGAATCTGAGTTCTCAGTTCTAAATGTACTCGTAGGGTGTACTCATGTGAATTCTAATTCAAAACCAACATGTACATACTACTGCAAAAAGAAGTCTTTATAAAATCGCTTTGCTTATGAGTTTAACCGCCTAGTTCAGTTTCAAAAGATCATTTACTTTTCGTTTAGCTGGGTAGTTACACACTGCAATTTTAGCTGATACAATTTAGGTGGATCCCATTACCGACATAAACTGGACAGTTAATATCGATAACGTTGTACAAGCAAAATAACGTTAAGGACCTGTTAGAGCTATAAGAGCTAAGGAATAATAATCACTTTAGATATGTTGGATTAAGGGCAGCATTACATCAGGGATAAAGCATAAGCCGGGTAGTTTTAGGAATAATGGAAATACGTTAAGGTACAACATTAGTTACACAAGAGCGACCAACTTTACCATGTATTTTGCCATTACCAAATCGGAACATATATCGAAAAAACCTCGCACTCTTCCTTAGCCTATTTTCTTCTGAGCGATATGGTCGGTAAGTGAACCTATACTTGACCAAAACTTGACCGACACTTGACCGACACTTGACCGATACTTGACCGATACTTGACCGATACTTGGCCGATCCTCGACCGATACTTGACTGATACTTGACCGATACTTGACCGATACTTGACCGATACTTGACCGATACTTGACCGATACTTGACCGATACTTGACCGATACTTGACTGCTACTTGACCGATACTTGACCGATACTTGACCGATACTTGACCGATACTTGACCGATACTTGACCGATACTTGACCGATACTTGACCGATACTTGACCGATACTTGACCGATACTTGACCGATACTTGACCGATACTTGACCGATACTTGACCGATACTTGACCGATACTTGACCGATACTTGACCGATAC
The DNA here is from genome assembly GCF_964200805.1 of Pocillopora damicornis. Taxonomy (NCBI): domain Eukaryota; kingdom Metazoa; phylum Cnidaria; class Anthozoa; order Scleractinia; family Pocilloporidae; genus Pocillopora; species Pocillopora damicornis. The sequence goes on from NC_142678.1 coordinate 4,926,158, forward strand.
TTGACCGATACTTGACCGATACTTGACCGATACTTGACCGATACTTGACCGATACTTGACCGATACTTGACCGATACTTGACCGATACTTGACCGATACTTGACCGATACTTGACCGATACTTGACCGATACTTGACCGATACTTGACCGGCAGTTGATCGCTACATATCGGCCGATGCATCGGCCGACAGTCGGTCGATATATCGGTTGACCATCGGTCGACTATCGGTCGACAATCGGTCAACTATCGGTCGACTATCGACCGATAGTCGGTCGATTGTCGACCGGTAGTCGACCGATAGTCGACCGATAGTCGACCGATATATCGGTCGACTGTCGCCCGATATGTCGACCGAGTCCACCTATAGTACACATGATCCCAAATTTCTAGTGGACACTACAAAAGAGATTCCCAATAGACTTTAATAGAGAGAATCCGGTTAAAAGCTAAGACAATGATAAAAATCACAAAAAAAGGAGTTTAACACCTCATGCAGCTACTGATATAGCACAATTTGTATAAAGTATCGAAAAGAATTCAAGATTGTCTAATGATACTAGAAGGTAGTGTTGCACAAGATTTGTCTCTGGTGCAGAAAGCCAACTGCACCCCACATATTTACAAGTACCCTGTTCCACAAGAGAAAGATGATTCAAGAATATACTGATTACTTGACACTCACTCGATAATTGAATGGCAACAATAATATTAACAATATTAAACATAATAATGTTAACAACAGTAATAGTTGCGATAATTTATATCTGCTAGCTCAAAAAGCTCACCGTTCCTCTATCAGTCTATCCTCTAGGCCCAAATAATGATTAAACTATGCTCCTTTTGTTTTTATTCTGTTGATTAAAATTAATTTTCCCTTTTCCACATGCTAAACTCAAGGTATCTTAGCTAAGACATCGCTTCCCTTCTCAAATTTGGCAGCTCTTTTGGGTATAAATTGCTGATTGAAATGGTAAAATGCTCCCTCCTCAAATAAATAAAATTAGTCTTCAGAGCTTGTATGACTAAGATCAACTTTCCACATATTTATGCCATGAACAGTCTTGTCATCAAATACATGCCTGAGACACCAGCGTAAGATTATTTTGAGAGATTTTATCATCATGTGTAGTGTCACAGCAAGGACTAAAAAAAAACCTTTAATTTCCAATCTACTGGGCATAATTCCCTAATCCAACCATTAAAATGCTTTCTCTTGATAGAAAGTAAATTCCTCTATGTGCCCCAATCACACCTTTTAAGATATTTCTACAAGGAAAAGCTTTGATTTTTTACGCACCATACTGAGATGATTTTAAGATGTTTATAGTCTTCTTTAGTGCTCTGAAATAAACAATCAGTAGCACCAGGAAACTACTAACTCACTGACTCATTTCAATGACATATGTGGCTTCACCTCCTATATGAGGTATTATATAAAAAAAATTACCTTCTTTCATCAACACTCCTACATCCAATCCTCTCAATGAGTATAAACGTTTCCTAACTGTATAATTTTACCTGTTTTTAATCTTCAAGTTACTGGTCTTTCACTCGAAGTAAAGCCATAACTTTCAGGGTTGAAAATAATTCTTCAGCTTTTAGCGTGAATTTGTAGGCTTTTGTCAAGGCTCATTGTTTTCCTAACTGTCAATAATAAATGGGCAGTCAGCACATGTCTTCAATACTCAACATGATTTATTAACAGTACTGAAAGGAATAATTACCTTAAATTGCTTAAAATAATTTCAACATCAGAATCTTTATTTTGATCAACATGTTTTGTGGCAGCAATTCCTTTTCTAAGAAAACGTTGCAAACGGCTCAATTTTTCGGTGTTTGTTCAAGCGTGAAATATACAACTTCGTCAAGACAAACTGTCGCGCTTCTCCATGGGAAATCCGTACTGTACAGTACCGACTTTAATTTGAACGTGTAAGAAGGCTTTGCAAACGACATTGAACAGGATTTGGCAGAAAATAAATCTTGATTAAAGTTAGCATGTAAGTGCAGAAACGTAAACACGGTAATGTGACGGTGTATACAAAAACTTGCATGTTTCACGCTCCAACAAATACGTGGAAAGCCGAATACTGTAAACAAAAATACTCCCTGTAGCACGCTTCGAATTTCGAAACTTTATACTCGTTTACGTTTCCGAAAAGCTTCTCACACATTTCTTGGCTGCTTAATTTCCTAGCATGAAATGTTCATCATAGCATCACAGCGAATTTTACCTCAGTTGGACGATCAGTAAGCGTAATATTTTGCTATGAAATTCTAGTTCTTCGGTGAAAAATCGCTGATAAGTGCGCTTAAAGTTCCGGCTGCCGCCGGCAGCTGGCTGTTATTTTGAACCTTGCTTTCATTAAAGTACATTCATCTATTTTATTCTAAGTTATCTGTTGCCCAAATAACTTATTAAGTGTAAATTTCTTTAGTAAGGAAACTCTCTCATATACTTTTGGCTGACAAAGGGACAGCCATTTCAAAAGGAGAAGGATTTGCTAACTATTCATCCATTCAAACTTTCCATGGTGCATTCACGAAAAATTCTTCAGTTGGTAGTATTTGGGAGGCACAGGTTTGAATGAAGTCAAAACCTACATATTTTTGCCTTCCTTTTCTGTAATTGCTTAAATTGCAGTTTACCGGAGAGCATCACTGCTGAAACATTGGTTCCATTCAGATTTCCATTTGGTTCAAGATATGCTTAATGGCAATGGAAACATTTTAACAGTTGAGACATTCCAAAGTAAATTTCAAATGAAAACAAACTACTTAAGTTCTTTTAATTGATAGCGGTAACTCCATCGAATTTAAAAAGGAAACCCAGATGAATATAAAATATTTAGGTATATACCCAACCACTACTACCATCGTGGGAAATAAGCTTAATTTAACATTGTACTCATACCTTACAAGTTTTTATGTTTTCCAAAGTGATTCGCCCTTGTCTCCTCATTAAACCGACGTTATCTTGTAACTGCCGCCTCACTTACAGGTTCCCCAAGGTTGTTCATTTGAACAGGGAAGAGAGGACACTGGAAACAAGATTGAGCATTAGGACTAGGAGTTTTCTCACGCATCATACCTACCTACGCTGCCTGTATATCATTTTATTTTAAGAACAGTCTTAGTTTTCAAAATTCCCGCGAAAAACTCTGTTCTCACCACGTCCGCGAGAGTATCACAATCAGAAGTTTGACTGTCTTCACTAGAAGAACGTTTCTCGTAATCGTGTGTGACAGAGCGTCGTTACACAATAATTTCATTTGCTACTATTAGCCAGAACACCGCAACCTCTGGTTAGGTTCTCAAATGAAAAAAAAATACGGGCAAAGGAAGTCTCCAAGGGCTTATATGGGATGTGAGAGCTCCTGTTGATATGAGAGCTCCTGTTGATATGTTCCTGGATGGACATTATTACTCTAGTATGGTTGTATATGTTACTGAATAGACTATAGTGATCGGCATAATAAGTAAAAAGTTTAATGCAATGAAAAGGTAAAGCAAGTGAAAGTTTTCCTTCCTTCTGGTGATCCGAGGTTTTTACGGCCCTGGAGTCATCCCGATTGATTTTCAATCAGCGGTTGAGCAGGTGGCCTAGATTGGTCTTTACGGGAAAAATAAAGGTGCTTTCCTTTAGGAGGATCCGGATTAGGTTTTTGTGATCCAAGATCACACAGATCACGTTGCATCAAAGGAACTTAGCTTTAGTTCATCATATCAGTCACCATGACAGCAGGCGCGAAATTGTAGAGCACGCAAGCGGAATCGCGCGCTAAAAGGGTGATCTACATAGACATGAAGGATCCCACACTGGAGAGAAGCCATACCAGTGCAAAACTTGTGACAAAGGGTTTGCACAAAAGCGTGATCTAACAGTACATGAAAGATCCCACATTGTAGAGAAGCCATACCAGTGTAAAAGCTGTGACAAGTGGTTTAGTGATAAAAGAAATCTACATAGACAGCCCCTCCCTCTGCGCGGTCCCTGAGTAAAGGAACTTTCCGATGATTCAATACTAATAGAAGTGAGAAGTTGTCAAGATGAAGAATTTCTATTGTTTCTTTTGATAAGGGAGAGGCAGAGCCATGTTCGCATCGAAAATTATTTCGAAAGTATTAAACTACTCTACATTGTTTCAAATTTTTAAAGTCGTTTTCAGATGTCAAGAACTACAGTCAGCTGTTTGGGACGCCTTTTAGTTATTTGCCTATGTCTACCTTATGGACAAAGGAGTGGTGGGAGACCTGCCATTGACTTACAGAAGCAAGTATTAATTACGATAAGGATACTCGGGAACTCTGAATGCCTGCGATCAGTGGCCGCTCGATTTAACATTACAAAATCGATTTTATTTCGCGTTTATCGCAGAATTTGTGGAGCAATTGCCAACAATCTTTCCGGTCAATATATGAAGAACCTACTTGTTTGAAATTGAGCGCCGCTGGGCAAAATGATTAATTTCGGATCCTTCGCTCAAAGGAACGCGTTGGATCAATGATCCAATGATCCGTCTTTAGATCACGAAGATCAGTGATCCGATGAATTCTTGTCCAGAGTGGATTTGATAGACTACAGATCTGAAAATGGATTTGCTCGAAAGGAACGCCACAGATCAGAAATCCAGATCCGGCTTCTCCCAAAGGAACGCACCCTAAGTACCTTGATCTTGAGTGGGTACTCAAAAAACTGAAAATATCTTATTGTAAAACAAGAATCTATGCTATGAATATCAAAGTTACTTTTCCATTGATACCTACTCATAATTTCTGAAAAAAGTTTTTTATCACATAAACTGCGGTGTTATACAGGGATTTCCGGCCTGAGAAAAGCCGTAACAACACACGTGAAAAGATTTCGTATTTTTTGACGTGTGTTGATATAGCCAATAAGCTGCTGACACGTCACTCGCCTTTGGCGCCACTTTGACAATTTGATGAATGATCGGCAAAGCCTTCCCGGTTCTCAATATAAGGTAGTTAGTCGGAATTTTCTCGGATTGTGGCAGCTAAAATACTGAAAAATCCGTATCGCTGACAGACAGTGAGGTTCAAACTTTCCTAGAAGGGGAAGAAAACCAATATACTAAAAGAAAAAATCGAAAGTTACGTATTCAGTGGCTTTGATGTTAGCATTTCTTGGCTGAGAATGAAAATCGACAACTGGAAGATTTGCCATCGGCCGATTTTGGCCGTTTACCTGAAAGAAGTCTTCTGTCGACTTTACGACCATTGTTGTTTTTGCAATCATGGCTCAGAGCATTTTTCTATCTTAAGAGTTAGAGCCAACGCACTCTACGATTGTTATTCGGGGATTTTCGATTCATTTATTTTCATTGAAAATAGTCGGCTTTTCTTCCCATTAAGAGGGCTTTTGTGTTTATATGATAAACAAAATAATACATGGTTGCTTGTAGATATGGAATTTCTCTTCTCGTGGTCATCTCGACATCTCACTCGTGAGCTATCGAGTGAAACAATCGAAGAGAAATTCCATATCTACGCGCGCCCATGTATTATTCTCTATTTATTCAACCGACGGAAGGACATATCTAACAAGGTGTTACCTTTGAAACACAGTACCAATAGATTAGGTTTGAATAGGCAGAGAAAATGGGCAGAATTCGGTGTAAAATTTACTTCAAACAGTAATACTCCTACATGAATGGATGTTTTATCATAACAATTGCCATTAGCAAAGGTATTTCCAGACAGTTCATGGCGAACAATTTATTACATCATGGCCGCTGCGCATGCGAATCGCGTCACTTTGTGGACTTAGATTGTATTTCGGTGCGTTTGAAATTACAGAGAAAACAGTGAAAACTGGACTTACCGTGGTCAAAACCTTCCTTTCATAGCTTATGAATAAAACTTTTGTCAGGTCGCCAAATCCATTTTAAAAGAAGAATATTTCCTTTTGCCTTTGAGCAATATTATTTACAAAGAGTTGATGAATCGACGGTTCCCAACGCTTTTGAAATTTCCTTCTGTTCCTGAAAAATCCCCATACTTCTCCTCTAATTCCCCTTAAATTTGTCTAAACGTGCTACCTTAAAACGTTCCACATAAGTTCTCTGTGCTCATGTTTGATGTCCTTAAATCTGAATCTCTTGTTCGAAAGCCATAGTCGATTTCTATACTGAAAACGGCCCATTAAAACTAGAATTAACGGTTCCAAGCGTCCCTGGAAAAAGGATTAATATTTTCTTCTCAAACTAGACGAGTTCATCCAGGTGTCACTTTCATGCGCTCTGCGCTCGCTCAAACACCCTTCGTGCAATCATGCTGACACCAGCCTTACTTCGTCCACCATTTTGAAAATTTCCCTTCCAGCTAGGTAGCCTCTCCTCCTGTTTTCTGAGTTGGAATACAGATTTTATAATGATATGCAGCTAAATTTTTGGAGACGATACCAATTTTCGCCCTAGAAATACCCTATCCATTGTAAAAAGAATGGCATAGAATTATCACTGAGGACCCTCTGAGAAAACCTCACAAGTTTTCCCTGGCCTACAGCTTATGTTAGATTACGATGCTCTGTTGAGAGGAACAATTAGGGACCATGCATTGCGGTAATTATAAATTCATTCTCTGCATGCTAGGTTTAGATGGAGCAACAGCTATGTATGTGCATGGTGTTAAATCCAAAAGGATGATAGATGGAAAACAGATCAGCATTTTAGTTATTTCAATTCAAAGCCACTTTCAAGGTCTTTACAAGAATTGAAAGAAATGTCCAAAAAATCAAAGGATGATTATGGCTGCTGTAAGGAACCCCTTCTGGACATTGAATTGGATCATGTAATTGTTGATGAACTTCACCTCCTTTTTAAGAATAACTGATAAGTGTTAACTGCCAATTTAATAACAGAAGTTAATGATTGGGATATTTAGGAGAGTATTGAAAACCTGATCAACAAACAGGCACACCTAAATAAGTAATAAGTTCATTCACAGTAGAAGGTCTTGTGGAGTGTCTTTTGATGTCTGGGAAAGAAAAATGCAGATGGCAAAGAAAGTTCTGTTCACGAATGGATAAGACTCATAAGAAATGATAAGAAAATAATGCTGTATCACCTTCCAGAGAAAATGAATGATTTCTTGAGGCCTGAAACTGCTGAAAAGATCATAAAAATATGGGTGTACTTTGCATTCCTGTAAAAAATCTCAGAAACTGGCAACCGAATACCAGCCCCACAGAGTTTTGGTTGAAAGCAAAACAATAGGAGAGTGATTTCATTTCTCTCAAAAGATTAAGGGAAGGTTACAAGTGAAAGAGAGTTACCCAATACCTTCATATTATGGTTTCCCATATATCCCATGGTTTTTCCAAATGTACCAAGTAGTAAAAACATTTTCAGAGCAAGGAGTTGAAAGGAACATTGATGTTGCAGGGTCTTCATCAAGAGTCATGTTAATGGCACTTAAGAAAAAGGGAATGGGAGCCCAGATCCTATCAGAAACAAACTAGAGTACTGGGAAGAGGACATATTCCGAAAAAGAAAAAACTGCATCGCCTGAAATTACTACACCTTTATCTAATCTGCAAAGTGGTTAAAGTGCTGTTGCATCTCAAACTCACTCTGCTGTGCCTTTGAGCTCAACTGACTTTACAAAAATGACAGTTCCTCAGCTTAAAGAAAATTAAAGGAAAGAGGAAGCAAAGGCATCCTTAGAAAACAAACATTAGCTTGTAAGATTATTGAAGAGCATTACTGACAAAGGAAACCAGTCAACCTCTATTTAAAAGAAATGACATTGTCATTAGATGCAGATTGTAAAAGTGGCATAGCATATAGCATTTGGCCTGCTGCAGGTGTAATAGCTGTACCTGTTGTAATAATGGCCTGTTAATACCCTGATAGGTGCAGATAAACTCAACAGGTTTCTTTAATCTACACCAGCGCCATGTTACAGTACCATGATTCTTTTCGTACTGATAAATCCATATAACAGTAACAAAATGTCTCAACACTACCCCTGTCCCACTTTATAAGATAGTCAATCTGAGAAATCAAAATTATTCATTTTACTGCAAAACTCAAACGTTCTTTAAATCTTAATCTTACATCAGATAGACTTATCAACAATAAAATCAAGGGAACTTCATGTGTTCTTCATAGTGGTTAATGAGCTGGGATGCACTGCTCAGTTCCTCCGGACAAATCCAGCAAGTAAATGTTTCATCGTAATCTAAGGAATATGGCTGCTGTCCAGAGTGCAATTTTTCATGCCTTTGAAGTGTTCCCTTCTGAGTAAACCACTTGTCACAAGCTTTGCACTGGTATGGCTTCTCTCCAGTGTGGGATCTTTCATGTCTATGTAGATTTCCTTTATGACTAAACCACTTGTCACAGCTTTTACACTGGTATGGCTTCCCTCGAGTGTGGAATCTTTCATGTACTGTTAGATCACCCTTTCGTGCAAAGCACTTGTCACAAGTTTTGCACTGGTATGGCTTCTCTCCAGTGTGGGATCTCATATGTGCTTTTAGAGTTTCTTTTCGTGTAAACCACTTATCACATGTCTTACACTGGTATGGCTTCTCTCCAGTGTGGGATCTTTCATGTCTATGTAGATTTCTTTTATCACTAAACCACTTCTCACAGCTTTTACACTGGTATGGCTTCTCTCCAGTGTGGGATCTTTCATGTCTATGTAGATTTCTTTTATCACTAAACCACTTCTCACAGCTTTTACACTGGTATGGCTTCTCTCCAGTGTGGGATCTTTCATGTACTGTTAGATCACCCTTTCCTGCAAACCCTTTGTCACAAGTTTTGCACTGGTATGGCCTCTCTCCAGTGTGGGATCTTTCATGTCTATGTAGATGTCCTTTATGACTAAACCACTTGTCACAGCTTTTACACTGGTATGGCTTCTCTCCAGTGTGGGATCTTTCATGTAATGTTAGATCACCCTTTTGTGCAAACCCTTTGTCACAAGTTTTGCACTGGTATGGCCTCTCTCCAGTGTGGGATCTTTCGTGAACTGTTAGATAACTTTTTTGTGCAAAGCACTTGTCACAAGTTTTGCACTGGTATGGCTTCTCTCCAGTGTGGGATCTCATATGTGCTTTTAGAGTTTCTTTTCGTGTAAACCACTTATCACATGTCTTACACTGGTATGGCTTCTCTCCAGTGTGGGATCTTTCATGTCTATGTAGATTTCTTTTATCACTAAACCACTTGTTACAGCTTTTACACTGGTATGGCCTCTCTCCAGTGTGGGATCTTTCATGTCTATGTAGATCACCCTTTTGTGCAAACCCTTTGTCACAAGTTTTGCACTGATATGGCTTTTTCCCAGTAGTGGACATTTTTTTTTTTGCCATGCAAAGTGTTCTAAAATGTAAGCAAACAAAAAAGAGATTTACTCAACCAGATGCACATATTTGACAGGGTTTCAGAAGCAATGTCTTAAGTTTGAATAAACAAAGAAATTGGATGGTGAGTTGGGTAAAATATGTTTCAAACACTGTAGTACTCTTCCAGGAAAGGAAGTTCTACTATAACAATTGCCACTAACAAAGGGATTCACAGACAGTGCAATTTCTGGCAAAAGCCCTGAAAGAAAAACCTTCACATAAGTAAGGACCTACAAAGAGAAGTGCATTTCCAACAAGTCCCTTTACATAACCTCACACAACCAGTTCACACAATCTACGTGTTGTCCTTGTGATGTTAAACTTTAATCTATAGTTGTCACTGTCTCAAGTGGAGAACCCAAAGTACAAAAACTGGACAAAACAAATTTTTAGTGGACACTACAAAAGAGATTCCCAATAGACTTTAATAGAGAGAATCTGGTTAAAAGGTAAGACAATGATAAAAATCACAAAAAAAGGAGTTTAACACCTCATGTGGCTACTGATATAGCACAATTTGTATAAAGTATCGAAAAGAATTCAAGATTGTCTAATGATACTAGAAGGTGGTGTTGCACAAGATTTGTCTCTGGTGCAGAAAGCCAACTGCACCCCACATATTTACAAGTACCCTGTTCCACAAGAGAAAGATGATTCAAGAATATACTGATTACTTGACACTCACCCGATAATTTAATGGCAACAATAATATTAACAATATTAAACATAATAATGTTAACATCAGTAATAGCTGCGATAATTTATATCTGCTAGCTCAAAAAGCTCACCGTTCCTCTATCAGTCTATCCTCTAGGCCCTAATAATGATTCAACTATGCTCCTTTTGTTTCTATTCTGTTGATTAAAATTAATTTTCCCTTTTCCACATGCTAAACTCAAGGTATCTTAGCTAAGACATCGCTTCCCTTCTCAAATTTGGCAGCTCTTTTGGGTATAAATTGCTGATTGAAATGGTAAAATGCTCCCTCCTCTAATAAGTAAAATTAGTCTTCAGAGCTTGTATGACTAAGATCAACTTTCCAGATATTTATGCCATGAACAGTCTTGTCATCAAATACGTGCCTGAGACACCAGTGTAAAATTATTTTGAGAGATTTTATCATCATGTGTAGTGTCACGGCAAGGACTAAAAAAAAGCCTTTACTTTCCAATCTACTGGGCATAATTCCCTAATCCAACCATTAAAATACTTTCTCTTGATAGAAAGTAAATTCCTCTATGTGCCACAATCACACCTTTTAAGATATTTCTGCAAGGAAAAGCTTAGATTTTTTACGCACCATACTGAGATGATTTTAATATGTTTATCGTCTTCTTTAGTGCTCTGAAATAAACAATCAGTAGCACCAGGAAACTACTAACTCACTGACTCATTTCAACGACATGTGTGGCTTCGCCTCCTGTATGAGGTAATAGCCATAGAAATAGAAAAAATTACCTTCTTTCATCAACACTCCTACATCCAATCCTCTCAATGAGTATAAACGTTTCCTAACTGTATAATTTTACCTGTTTTTAATCTTCAAGTTATTGGTCTTTCACTTGAAGTAAAGCCATAACTTTCAGGGTTGAAAATAATTCTTCAGCTTTTAGCGTGAATTTGTAGGCTTTTGTC
>NC_142678.1:4942169-4982169 GCF_964200805.1 Pocillopora damicornis
AGACGGCCAGTGCACTGTTAGGAGGGTCGTCACAGAAACAATACCCCAAACACTCTGACCCTACTATGCTTGCTAATGATTTTGGGAGATTCTTTACACAAAAGATCGACGACATTCGCTCAAAGCTGGATAGAATTGACTCCTCGTCAAATCAGCCTGACTACTCGACCAGGAGTAGCGTCCAAGAACATTCGTATGCTGGCACACCCTTCACTAACTTCCAGCCTATACCGTCTGAAGGTATAAAAAAACTGGTGCTGAATGCCCCACACAAGACTTGCGACAGTGACCCTATACCTACCAGGATTGCTAAAGACTGCATTGATGAACTTTTGACGACCATTTCCAACATGGTTAATCTTTCGCCTAGTAGTGGTCACTTTCCTGATATTCGGAAAGAGGGTTTAGTGAGACCAAAGTTAAAGAAAGTCAACATAGACTTGATAAAGAAAAACTACCGGCCCGTCAGCAATCTCGCATTCGTTTCAAAGATCACTGAAAAGGTAGCTGCACCACAAATCTCTGATCACGTGTCATCCAATCAGATGCTTCCAGAATTTCAATCAGCCTACCGCAAATATCACGGTAGGGAAACTGCCTTACTGCGCATGCACAACGACAAACTCGTCAGCATGAACAAACAACAAGTCTTATTACCAGTGTTCCTAGATCTAAGCGCTGCCTTTGATACAGTAGACCATAGCATATAACTGCGGCGCCTGGAATACAGATTTAAAATTAAAGATCAAGCAGTAGCGTGGTTCAAATCCTGTCTGTCGAATAGATCCCAGCGTATTGTAATCGGCAGTGGAAAGTCAGTCAGTTTTGATCTGAAGTTTGATGTGCTACAAGGCTCCTGTCTCGGCCCAGTGCTGTTCTCCCTTTACACCAATGAGCTTTTTGATGTCATTAGCCAGCACTTGCCAACAGCGCACATTTACGCCGATGATACCGGTATCTATTTGGCATTCAATCCAAACGATGATTCCGATCAAGACGCCGCTATTGCAGCAATGGAAGCGTGCCTCTGTGACATCCGCAGCTTGATGATCAATGACAAACTCATGATCAATGATTCCAAGACTGAGTTTATGCTCATTGGGACGAAGGCATAGCTACAGAAAACTAAAAGCGCAACTCTAACTATTGGCGAATCCATCATATCTCCCAGCACGGAACCCCTTAGAAACTTAGGGGCCTGGTTTGACTGCCATTTCAACCTGAACCTCCACATAACCAAAACTTGCAGGAGTGCTTTTTTCATCTACACAATTTTAGACGCGTCAGAAAATATCTAAGAATAGAATCTGCCGAGAAGTTAGTCCACGCTTTCATAACAAGCAGATTGGACTATTGTAACTCACTTTTATACAGACTACCCTACTGCGCTCTCATTAAACTGCAGCGGGTTCAAAACGCAACTGCAAGAGTCCTTTATCTAGCACCACGGTATTGTCATATCACACCAATATTATACAAATTACACTGGCTACCTGTAACGTCTAAAATAGAATATAACATTATTATAATCACTCACAAAGCAATCTAAGGTACACCTCCTAATTGTTTATCATCCCTCGTAAACTTTAAACCCAATTCTTCCTACAGCCTCAGATCAAATAACAAATATCTGCTTTCAAATCCAAACTTCAGGACTCTTCCAACTCTTGGTGACCGAGCCTTTGTAGGCGCCGCACCAAAACTGTGGAATAATCTTCCGTTAGATCTTAAATGCACCTCCGATTTTAAAGTTTTTAAACGCAATTTGAAGACTCACCCTTTTAAAAAAGCCTTTTTTCGGGACACCAGGCAGGTAGTCGGAAACTTGATGAGGTTGCGTAATATAACGCCAAGGGTACCATCCTAAATTTGCTTCAAATCGGGCCGCGGAGCGAGCGTATAACAAAGAAAACAAAACAGTTTTATAATAAGTTGGTATTATTAAGAGAAAAAATTAAATTGACTGAGAATAGGAAACCACAAAAAGAACAGTGACATTTGAAATGATGTGTGATAAACAGAACTTGCTAATCTCGCGAGATGCATGTAGCTTATAAATTCCCTAAAATTACCGCAGTTACAAACAGCATTCTTATTAGTCCCAAATGTGAAGTAGATCGAGTCAATCAGCTCTCGGATCCTGCTACATGCTGACATTAATTTGTTCCGATTTTAGTTCTTAGCTTATCCTGGCTGCCAGAGGCTTTCGTGCGCAGTTTCTGGTTTCGGTTAGTCTTTATTTTGAGCCGCGAGAAAAGCCTCTGAAACGGAGCGCTGTTTCTTTAATGAAAAGCGGCTTATGACCAGTTAATTTTTCAAATCGATCGCAGGCTCAAGTTGTGGGTGGTTTCAGGTGTTCGTAACTGGTCTTAGGTGATAGTAGGTGGTTGTAGGTCATTCCACGTTTTACTGATTACGGAAAAGGGCCCATAAAAACTAGAATTAACGGTTCCTAGCCTCTCTAACAAAAGGGTTAATATTTTCTTTTCAAACTAGGCGAGTTCATCCAGGTGTCACTTTCATGCGCTCTGCGCTCACCCAAACACCCTTCGTGCAGTGCAACCTGTCTATAAAATTGAAAAGGACAACAAAACAAAGCTAGAATTCCAAGTCATGTGAGCCCTGTCACCATTTATTTTTATTTGGATTTTGTCAGTTGTGGGCTTTTCTCTCAGGCTCTCTTCTAGATGCTCCTTGATGAGCTCCTTGACAGCAGTTAAACTTTTACCCCAGTTGCCTTTCCTGGTAGGCTGTCTATGTGGCATAGCTTAATGAAATTGGCCCTGCATTGCTGAATTAGATACGACTTGGGAAGCCCATTAGTGACCTTTGTAAGTTCAAGGAAAAAAGAATCACCCACACAAAGCTTGTCAAAGAATTTTTTGGAAGCATTTTTGGTGAAATTAATAGTATGATTACAGAAGCCAAGGTTACTGTTGACCACATTAAAATAAAAACAGAGTTTTTCCCTGGTAGTGATTATAAATTCATTTTCTTCATGCCAGGTTTAAATGGATCAACAGCTAACTATGCATGTGCATGGTGTAAAATCCAAAAGGATGATAGATGGAAAACAGATCAGTATTTCAGTTATTTCAATTCCAAGCCACTTTCAAGGTCTTTATAAGAATTGAAAGAAATGTCCAAAAAATCAAAGGATGATTATGGCTGCTGTAAGGAACCCCTTCTGGACATTGAATTGGACCATATAATTGTGGATGAACTTCACCTCCTTTTAAGAATAACTGATAAGTGTTAACTGCCAATTTAATAACAGAAGTTAATGATTGGGATATTTAGGAGAGTATTGAAAACCTGATCAACAAACAGGCACACCTAAATAAGTTCATTGACAGCAGAAAGTCTTGTGAATTTTCTTTTGATGTCTGGAAAAAAAATGCAGATGGCAAAGAAAGTTTTGTTCATGACTGGACAAGTCCCATGGGAAATGATAAGAAAATATTGCTGTTTTACCTTCCAGAGAAAATGATCTCTTGAGGCCTAAAACTGCTGACAATATCATAAAAATATGGGTGGATTTTGCAGTGGCCTGAGCAAAACTCTCAGTCACTGGCAACCGAATACCAGCCCTACAGAGTTTTGGCTTAAAGCAAAATAATGGGTGAATGACTTCATTTCTCTCACAGGATTAAGGGAAGGTTGAGTGAAAGAGTTACCCAATACATTCATATAATGGTTTCCAACATATCCCATGGTTTTTCCAAATGTACCAAGCAGTAAGAATATTAACAGGACAAGTAGTTGAAAGGAACATTGATGTTGCAAGGTCCACTATTTCGATGAAATCCAACAGGAGGGACTCTGTTGGAGACGTTCCTCGTCAAGAATCATGCCAATGGTACTTAAGAAAAAGGGAACGGGAGCCCAGATCCTATCAGGAACACAAAACAGAGTACTGGGAGGAGGACAAATTCCAAAAAAGAAAAAAAAAATGTACCCCCTAAAATTACTACTCCACCTCTTTCTAATCTGCAAAGTGGTTAAAGTGCTGTTGCATCTCAAACTCACTCTGCTGTGCCTTTGAGCTCAATTGACTTTCCAAAAATGACAGTGCCTCAGCTTAAGGAATAATTAAAGGAAAGAGGAATCAAAGGCATTGCTAGGAAAACAAAACATTAGCTTGTAAGATTATTGTAGAGCATTACAAACAAAGAAAACCAGTCAGCCTCTATTTAAAAAGAAATAAAAGTGTCATTAGATGCAGATTGTAAAAGTGGCATAGCATATAGCATTTGGCCTGCTGCAGGTGTAATAGCTGTACTTGTCCCACTTTATAAGATAGTCAATCTGAGAAATCAAAATTATTCATATTACTACAAAACTCAAACGTTCTTTAATATTAGATCACAATTTCTCTTCTAATGTAAGCTTATTAAGCTCCTCAAGCTCCGGAGATATAACAGGAGTTTTATCTACTTTGCGATCCAGTGATTGCCTTGAAACAACTCATTCAATTCTAACCCTTAAACTCCCAAGATCTTATTAGTAATTATCCTTACTTTCTGCCATATAGTTCTTGAGATGTTAGTTTTGAGAATTTGGTATTGGATCAACTGATAATCTTCTAACTAATATTTTTCTTCATTCTCATCACTTGTGTGCTCTATGTTGCATTGATATTGTAAGGAGAAATTCTGTCTTGGTCACTTATGGGAGTTTAAGGGTTAAAACATACTCCCTGACTGTTGGCTTCTCTTCTCCTTTACATCGGCTTTAAAAAGTCACTTGTGACTTGTGACAACTGCTAGAAATAACCAAGGCATTTTTCTCTGATGATCTACCATTTCAGAGCTAGCAGAAATACATGCCCATCGTGTTGACTACTGAGAAAATCCATGCTGGTAGTTTTGATCACTGACAACATGTGCATCAGCAATAACAATAATAGCCCTATATGGCTCACTTTTATTTCTCTCAAATCAAGCAATTTATATACAAGGTCAGACAGATAGGAGTTTTCATTTTGTCACAAGAATGAGATGAAGCCAAAAAAACTCATGAAATTGAATGTTCCCATTAGGATTTGAACCCTCACAGTGTAACATTGTGGCTACTCTCATAACCTAGCTGTCAGAAAAAAATGATCAGGAGTAGACTTTATGTACCAGTTGCATGAAGCTATTTTAAAGGACTCGTTGTTGATGCACTTCTTTCTTTATGTGCTGACCTATATGGAAGGAATTTCAGCAGACTTTGATGCAGACTCTGCATCCATTTTTAACAGTCTGCTGGGCTGAACTAATAAGTCACAAGCAAAACTCACAACAATTACATACTCAAATGCTTTCTTCGAATTAGAGCTTTAACATGAAGCTAATTCAAAAATTAATAGTGTTTTGTTTCTGCTGCTCTGTTTTTTACCATGGATCTCCTCTAACCTGTAACAAGCTTACTCTCGTTATCAACATGTATTTCCACAATCTGTGATCATTTCAATAACTGCTATTTGTGAATGACCGAACAACCAAGTTTGATTCCAATCCACTGAAATTTGTGAAGAGGAAAATAGAAAACTTTACTTTTTCACCAAAATATAACTTCAGTCTAACCTAAAGAGAGTATATCACCAAAACTTTATATCTATAATGCACCTGCTTCCCTACTGTGCTTGTTCCATGTATTTGTAATCTTGCATCAGATAGACTTACATGTATCAACAATAATATCAAGGCAACTTCATGTGTTCCTCATAGTGGTTAATGAGCTGGGAAGCACTGCTCAGTTCCTCCTGACAAATCCAGCAATTAAATGTTTCATCGTAATCTGAGGAATATGGCTGCTGTCCAGAGTGCAACTTTTCATGCCTTTGAAGTGTTCCCCTCTGAGTAAACCACTTGTCACAAGCTTTGAACTGGTATGGCTTCTCTCCAGCATGGGATCTTTTATGTACTCTCAGAATTATTTTACGACTAAACCACTTGTCACAGCTTTTACACTGGTAGGGCTTCTCTCTAGTGTGGGATC
This sequence comes from Pocillopora damicornis, assembly GCF_964200805.1. Classification (NCBI taxonomy): domain Eukaryota; kingdom Metazoa; phylum Cnidaria; class Anthozoa; order Scleractinia; family Pocilloporidae; genus Pocillopora; species Pocillopora damicornis. The sequence continues at coordinate 4,948,155 of NC_142678.1, forward strand.
TTTGATGTACTTGTAGTTTTCTTTTCTGCATAAACCGCTTACCACACGTTTTACACTGGTATGGCTTCTCTCCAGTATGAGATCTCATATGTGCTTTTAGAGTTTCTTTTTGTGTAAACCACTTATCACAAGTTTTGCACTGGTATGGCTTCTCTCCAGTGTGAGATCTATTATGAACTTGTAGACTTCTTTTCTGAGTAAACCTCTTGTCACAGCTTTTGCACTGGTATGGCTTCTCTCCAGTGTGGGATCTTTCATGTACTTGTAGATTTCCTTTATGAGTAAACTGCTTATTACAAGTTTTACACTGGTATGACTTCTCTCCAGTGTGGGATCTTTTATGTCTATGTAGATTTCCTTTACGACTAAACCACTTGTCACAAGTTTTGCACTGGTATGGCTTCTCTCCAGTGTGGGATCTTTCATGTAATTGTAGATTTCCTTTCTGACTAAACCACTTGTCACAAGTTTTGCACTGGTATGGCTTCTCTCCAGTGTGGGATCTTTCATGTAATTGTAGATTTCCTTTCTGACTAAACCACTTGTCACAAGTTTTGCACTGGTATGGCTTCTCTCCAGTGTGGGATCTTTCATGTACTGTTAGAACCTGCTTTTGTGGAAACTGCTTGTCACAAGTTTTGCACTGGTATAGCCTCTCTCCAGTGTGGAATCTTTCATGTACTGTTAGATCACCCTTTCGTGCAAAGCACTTGTCACATGCTTTGCACTGGTATGGCTTCTCTCCAGTGTGGGATCTTTTATGTCTATGTAGATTTCCTTTACGACTAAACCACTTGTCACAAGTTTTGCACTGGAATGGCTTCTCTCCGGTGTGGAATCTTTCATGTACTGTTAGATCACCCTTTTGTGCAAAGCACTTGTCACAAGTTTTGCACTGGTATGGCTTCTCTCCAGTGTGGGATCTTTCATGTACTTGTAGATTTCCTTTCTGACTAAACCACTGGTCACAAGTTTTGCACTGGTACGGCTTCTCTCCAGTGTGGGATCTTTCGTGTACTGTTAGATCACCCTTTCGTGCAAAGCACTTGTCACATGTTTTGCACTGGTATGGCTTCTCTCCAGTGTGGGATCTTTCATGTACTGTTAGATCACCCTTTCGTGCATAGCACTTGTCACATGTTTTGCACTGGTATGGCTTCTCTCCAGTGTGGGATCTTTCATGTACTTGTAGATTTCCTTTCTGACTAAACCACTTGTCACAAGTTTTGCACTGGTACGGCTTCTCTCCAGTGTGGGATCTTTCATGTACTGTTAGAAACTGCTTTTGTGGAAACTGCTTGTCACAAGTTTTGCACTGGTATAGCCTCTCTCCAGTGTGGAATCTTTCATGTACTGTTAGATCACCCTTTCGTGCAAAGCACTTGTCACATGTTTTGCTCTGGTATGGCTTCTCTCCAGTGTGGGATCTTTCGTGTACTGTTAGATCACCCTTTCATGCATAGCACTTGTCACATGTTTTGCACTGGTATGGCTTCTCTCCAGTGTGGGATCTTTCATGTACTTGTAGATTTCCTTTATGATTAAACCACTTGTCACATGTCTTACACTGGTATGGCTTCTCTCCAGTGTGGGATCTTTCATGTCTATGTAGATTTCTTTTATCACTAAACCACTTGTCACAGCTTTTACACTGGTATGGCTTCTCTCCAGTGTGGGATCTCTCATGAACCTCTAGATCTCCTTGTCTATGAAAGCACTTGTCACAGGTTTTGCACTGGTATGGCTTTTTCCCAGAAGTGGATGTTTTGGCCATGCTAAAGTATTCTATAATGTAAGAAGCAAACATAAAAGAGATTTACTCAACCAGATTTGCATATTTGACAGGGTTTCAGAAGCAATGAATTAAGTTTGAATAAACAAAGAAATTGGACAGTTAGTTGAGCAAAATATGTTTCAAACAGTCATACTCTTCCAGGAAAGAAAGTTTTACTATAAGAATTGCCACTAACAAAGGGATTCACAGACAGTGCAATTTCTGGCCAAGGCCTTGAAAGAAAAACCTTAACATGAGTAAGGACATGCTAAGAGAAATGCATTTCCAAAATGTCCCTTTACATAGCTTCACACAACCAGTTCATACAATCTAAATGTTGTCCCTGTGATTTTAAACTTTAATCTATAGTTGTCATTGTGTGAACAATTTGTTCAATGAACTTGTCTTAATGGAAAAGTCACTCCACCTATCACCATCAAGTGGAGCAACCCAAAGTGCAAAAAATGGACAACAGAAATTTCTATTGGACACTACAAAAGAGATTCCTTTAATATATAGATAGATAGATAGATAGACTTTAATGGAAAGAATCTGGTTAAAAAAAAAAGGTAAAAGAAAATGATAAAAATCACAAAAAAGGAGTTTAACACTATATGTGTTATTTATATAGCACAATTTGTATAAAGTATGGAAGAGAATTCAAGATTGTATAATGATACTAGAAGGTAGTGTTACAGAAGATTTGTCTCAGGTGCAGAAAGCCAACTGCATCCCACATATTTACAAGTACCCTGTTCCACAAGAGAAAGATGATTCTTTGACACTCAACTGATTATTTGACACTTAACTGATAATTGAATGGTAAGAATAATATTAACAATATTAAATGTAATAATGATAACAATAGTAATAGTTATGATAATTCATATCTGCTAGCTCAAAGAGCTCACAGTTCCTCTATCAGTCTATCCACTAGGCCCAAATATTGATTAAACTATGCTCCTTTTGATTTTGCCTGCTGAATAAAATTCATTTTCCCATTTCACCGCAATTTCTTTTGTTTCATACAACAAGACATTCCCCATTATAGGATATTCCAGCATCTCACCCTTGCCCTGGTCAGATGTTAAACCCAAGGTATCTTATTTCAGACAACACTCCCTTCACAAATTTAGCAGCTCTTTTGGGTGTAAGTTGCAGATTGAAATGGTAAAATGCTCCCTCTTCAAATAAATAAAATTAGTCTTCAGGGCTTGTATGACTAATAGATCACCTATCCAGATATTTATGCCATGAAAAGTCTTGTTGTCAATTAAGTGGCTGAGACACCAGTGTAAAATTATTTTGAGAAGTTTTATCATCATGTGTAGTGTCACAGCACGGACTAAAAAAAAAAACCTCACTTTTCAATCTACTGGGCATAATTCCCTAATTCAAGCATTAAAATGCGTTCTTTTGACCGAAAGGAAATTCCTCTAAATGCCCTAATCACATCTTCAAAGATATTTCTGCAAGGAAAAGCTTTGATTTTTTACGCACCATACTGAGATGATTTTTAGATGTTTATCGTCTTCTTTAGTGCTCTGAAATAAACAATCAGTAACACCAGGAAACTACTAACTCACTGACTCACTTCAACGACATGTGTAGCTTCGCCTCCTGTATGAGATATTAGCCATAAAAATAGAAAAATTACCTTCTTTCATCAACACTCCTACATCCAATCCTCTCAATGAGTATAAACGTTTCCTAACTGTATAATTTTACCTGTTTTTTATCTTTAAGTTTTTGGTCTTTCACTCGAAGTAAAACCATAACTTTTCAGGATTGCAAATAATTTTTCAGCTTTTAGCGTGAATTTGTAGGCTTTTGTCAAGGCTCATTGTTTTCCTAACTGTCAATAATAAATGGGCAGTCAGCACATGTCTTCAACACTCAACATGATTTATTAACAGTACTAAAAGGAACATTTACCTTTAGTGTGGAATCTTTCATGTACTGTTAGAGCATCCTTTCGTGCAAAGCACTTGTCACAAGTTTTGCACTGGTATGGCTTCTCTCCAGTGTGGGATTTCATATGTGCTTTTAGAGTTTCTTTTTGTGTAAACCACTTGTCACATGCAGGGCTCGAACTTGGCGGTGGTCTACTAGCCAAATACCAGTAGATTTTGAGTTTTGGCTAGTGGATTTTCTCATCTGCTAGCCATCTTGGCTAGTTAATTTTCGCCTCTATAAATAACTTAAGTCTTCAAACATTTTCAAAATTCTTTCATTTCAAAAACTGGCATGAAATAAAAAAAGAAAAATAACTCTATATTCGAAAAATAATTCTTTGTTTCGTTACAAGTCCGTGTTCGTTCGCCGCCATATTGACTTGCTTGATCGAGGAAACATGGGATCAAGTCACATACCCATGGTGCAATGCTATCAAAAAACGCTTGTCCGCCATTTTGAAATGCCACGCGTGATTGCTCTTGAAATGCCACGCGTGATTGCCCTCGTTAAGTATGGATATCATCAGGGCATTTCTGTCGTCATCAAAATCATCTGAATCATCTCAAACATCTACAACTTCCACTTCAAAGAGAGCAATTGATGATTCTTCGACATCTCAATCTTCATCGAAACGAAAGTTCGTACGGTCGTGGTTGAAAGACTTCACATGGCTAACGTACGACTCAGAAGGAAACCGGATGTTTTTGCAAATTTTGTAGAGACAATCCAACTTGCAGTGACTCATCCTCTACCTTCGTGTCTGGCAGTCAGAACTTTAAAATAGAATCTGTGAGAAGCCACGAAACTTCAACTGGTCATACACGTTGTGTTGCGGCTGCTAAAGTTTCTGAGAATCCACAGCTAGCTCCTTTACCACGCGCTCTGTTGTCAATGTCAAAAGAAGTCTCTCAGAAGATGGAAAGATTGTTTGATATATCTTGTTTTGTTGCAAAGAGGGAGATGCCATTTACAAGCTTTCCCCACCTGTGAAAACTTGAAATTAAACACGGAGTTGAGCTTGGAAACACCTACATTAATGACAAAACGTTTGTAACGGCTATTGCAGGACAATTAAAGCAAGATCTTTCAAGCAAGCTTCAGTCATCAAAGTTCATAAGTTTAATGGCAGACAGTGCATGTGATGTTGGAGTACGTGAGGTAGAAGATGTTTATGCATGTCATTTGGTTAAAGGTGAGATAGAAAATTCATTTGTGGGGCTGAAGGCTTGTGAAAACAGCAAAGCACCTGGAATCAAAGCAGCTGTGGAAACTGCTATGACAGAGGTGTGTAGGGATTGGAAAGAGAAGACAGTGGCCCTGGGAGCAGATGGAGCAAATGTTATGCTTGGAGAAATAAGTGGTGTTTATGGCTTGCTTAAACAAGAAATTCCTCACATTATTAAGGTACACTGCATTGCACATAGGTTGGAACTTTCATTTGCAGACACCTTGTCAGATGTTCCAGTTCTTAAAGATGTCAAAGAAATGCTTCAAGGTATTTGGAAGCACTATCACTATTCTGCAAAGGCAGTCCGTGAGCCTAAAGAACTAGCTGAGGGTATGGAAGTGCGAGCATATAAGGCAATCAAAGCAGACGGTACAAGGTGGGTACCACATATGCAAAGAGCACTGAATATTCTCTTGTCAAAGAACTTTCAAGTTGTAGTTTTGCACTTCCAACATACCTCACAAGCAAGGGATGCCAGTAACCAGATGCAAGGAAGGGCTGTAAATTACAGCAAAAAATTCACAAGCTACAAATTTGTTGCCATCATGCATCTGTTACTTGACATCGTAGATGCACTTTCCAAAGTGAGTCTTAGCTTCCAGGAGAATGGAATAAGAGTTCAAGATAACTTAACTGCCCTTTTAGCAAAACTTGAATCTTTCAAGGAAAGACCTGGTCAGCAACTAAACTCTTTCCTTACGGAAGTAGGGGATGGCAACACATTTAAGGGCATAGAGCTTCAAAGGGATGCAGACAGGCAGGCTATTAATGCTATCCAGGCATCTGCGGTGAATGCTGCCATGACATTCATCCAAGAGAGGTTTGAAGGGATGGAAACAGATCCAGTATTGTCAGCAGCAGCTGTCTTGACAAACCACCGAGGTTGGCCAGTTACAGACAGACATCGGCTGCTCTTACATGGCGAAAATGAAATCCAGACACTACATGGTCATTTTCAGGTACCTCTAGAGCAGCACAACTTCAGTCTGCATGACTGTCTTGATGAATGGATGAGTCTGAAATTCCATGTACAGCGAGTTAGAGCAGAACTTGAACTCAGGCAAAGCGAATTCTGGAAGAACAAATTTAGGTTTTGCAAAGATGATTATCCAAACTGCTAATTTTAGTGGAACTATGTCTTGTAATTCCTTGCCAGACTGCTTGCTGCGAGCGGGGGAACTCTTGCATGAACAGAATCATGACTGACTGGAGGTCAACTTTGAATGTTTCTTCTATTGATGAGTTGATGAGAATAGCTATCAGTGGACCTTCTCATAAGGACTATACTGCAGTTCTTGCAGTTGGGCGCTGGCTGGAGGAGTCAGAACGGAGCAGACGGCCTACATTGATGGACTGATCATTGCCTTCAATGATCATTCCTACGATTTGGGAACACCTACTTAACTGTTTTATAATACTGAACACTACTAGGGTACTAGGCATTTTGAATGAGCAGCTGCTGTTTGCAGCGAGAAGCTTAAGTCACACAAAGAAGTAATGTCTGCAGCAGTACATGTACAGTTGGGTTTTATTGTTGTCGAGGTAATTGGAATAACGAACAAACATGAACACGTACAATGAATTTTATGTACAGTTGTATAATAAATTGATTACAGTTTGATAGCAACAGCAGTTTTACATTTTCTTGTATTTGTTTAATCTATAAAAATGATAGTTTTGTGCTGTACACTTGCCTAGTAGAAATGCATTTTTGGCTAGTGAATCCTGACCATGTACTAGCCATTCGACTATTAACTTGAAAAGTTAAGTTCGAGCCCTGACATGTCTTACACTGGTATGGCTTCTCTCCAGTGTGGGATCTTTCATGTCTATGTAGATTTCTTTTATCACTAAACCACTTGTCACAGCTTTTACACTGGTATGGCTTCTCTCCAGTGTGGGATCTCTCATGAACCTCTAGATCTCTTTGTCTATGAAAGCACTTGTCACAGGTTTTGCACTGGTATGGCTTTTTCCCAGAAGTGGATGTTTTGGCCATGCTAAAGTATTCTAAAATGTAAGAAGCAAACATAAAAGAGATTTACTCAACCAGATGTGCATATTTGACAGGGTTACAGAAGCAATGAATTAAGTTTGAATAAACAAAGAAATTGGATGGTGAGTTGAGCAAAATGTTTTAAACAGTCATACTCTTCCAGGAAAGAAAGTTTTACTATAACAATTGCCACTAACAAAGGGATTCACAGACAGTGCAATTTCTGGCCAAGGCCCTGAAAGAAAAACCTTCACATGGGTAAGGACATGCTAAGAGAAATGCATTTCCAACATGTCCCTTTACATAGCTTCACACAACCAGTTCATACAATCTAAATGTTGTCCCTGTGATTTTAAACTTTACTCTATAGTTGTCATTGTGTGAACAATTTGTTCAATGAACTTGTCTTAATGGAAAAGTCACTCCACCTATCACCATCAAGTGGAGCAACCCAAAGTGCAAAAAATGGACAACAGAAATTTCTATTGGACACTACAAAAGAGATTCCTAATAGACTTTAATGGAAAGAATCTGGTTAAAAAAAAAAGGTAAAAGAAAATGATAAAAATAAAAAAAAGGAGTTTAACACTATATGTGTTATTTATATAGCACAATTTGTATAAAGTATGGAAGAGAATTCAAGATTGTATAATGATACTAGAAGGTAGTGTTACAGACGATTTGTCTCAGGTGCAGAAAGCCAACTGCATCCCACATATTTACAAGTACCCTGTTCCACAAGAGAAAGATGATTCTTTGACACTTAACTGATTATTTGACACTTAACTGATAATTGAATGGTAAGAATAATATTAACAATATTAAATGTAATAATGATAACAATAGTAATAGATATGATAATTCATATCTGCTAGCTCAAAGAGCTCACAGTTCCTCTATCAGTCTATCCTCTAGGCCCAAATATTGATTAAACTATGCTCCTTTTGATTTTGCCTGCTGAATAAAATTCATTTTCCCATTTCACCGCAATTTCTTTTGATTCATACAACAAGACATTCCCCATTATAGGATATTCCAGCATCTCACCCTTCCCCTGGTCACATGTTAAACCCAAGGTATCTTATTTCAGACAACACTCCCTTCACAAATTTAGCAGCTCTTTTAGGTGTAAGTTGCAGATTGAAATGGTAAAATGCTCCCTCTTCAAATAAATAAAATTAGTCTTCAGGGCTTGTATGACTAATAGATCACCTATCCAGATATTTATGCCATGAAAAGTCTTGTTATCAATTAAGTGGCTGAGACACCAGTGTAAAATTATTTTGAGAAGTTTTATCATCATATGTAGTGTCACAGCACGGACTAAAAAAAAAAACCTCACTTTTCAATCTACTGGGCATAATTCCCTAATTCAAGCATTAAAATGCGTTCTTTCGACCGAAAGGAAATTCCTCTAAGTGCCCTAATCACATCTTCAAAGATATTTCTGCAAGGAAAAGCTTTGATTTTTTACGCACCATACTGAGATGATTTTTAGATGTTTATCGTCTTCTTTAGTGCTCTGAAATAAACAATCAGTAGCACCAGGAAACTACTAACTCACTGACTCATTTCAACGACATGTGTGGCTTCGCCTCCTATATGAGGTAATAGCCATAAAAATAGAAAAATTACCTTCTTTCATCAACACTCCTACATCCAATCCTCTCAATGAGTATAAACGTTTCCTAACTGTATAATTTTACCTGTTTTTTATCTTTAAGTTTTTGGTCTTTCACTCGAAGTAAAACCATAACTTTTCAGGATTGAAAATAATTTTTCAGCTTTTAACGTGAATTTGTAGGCTTTTGTCAAGGCTCATTGTTTTCCTAACTGTCAATAATAAATGGGCAGTCAGCACATGTCTTCAATACTCAATATGATTTATTAACAGTACTAAAAGGAACATTTACCTTAAATTGCTTAAAATAATTTCAGCATCAGAATCTTTACTTTGATCAACATGTTTTGTGGCAGCAATTCCTTTTCTAAGAAGACGTTGCAAACGGCTCAATTTTTCGGTGTTTGTTTAAGCGTGAAATATACAACTTTGTCGAGACAAATTGTCGCGCTTCTCCATGGGAAATCCGTATTGTACAGTACTGACTTTAATTTGAACGTGTAAGAAGGCTTTGCAAACGACATTGAACAGGATTTGGCAGAAAATAAATCTTGATTAAAGGTAGTATGTAAGTGCAGAAACGTAAATACGATAATGTGACGGTGTTTACACAAACTTGCATGTTTCACGCTTCAACAAATACGTGGAAAGCTGAATACTGTAAACAAAAATACTCCCTGTAGCACGCTTCGAATTTCGAAACTTTATACTCGTTTAGGTTTCCGAAAAGCTTTTCACGCATTTCTTGGCTGCTTAATTGCCTAACATGAAAAGTTCATCATAGCATCACAGCGACTTTTACTTCAGTTGGACGATCAGTAATCGTAATATTTTGCTATGAAATTCTAGTTCTTCGGTGAAAAATCGCTGATAAGTGCGCTAAAAGTTCCGGCTGCCGCCGGCAGCCGGTTGTTATTTTGAACCTTGCTTTCATCAGAGTACATTAATCTATTTCATTCCAAATTATCTGTTGCCCAAATAACTTATTAAGTGTAACTTTCTTTAGTAAGGAAACTCTCTCATATGCTTTTGGCGATGGAAACATTTTAACAGTTGAGACATTCCAAAGTAAATTTCAAATGAAAATAAACTACTTCAGTTCTTTTAATTGATAGCAGTAACCCCATCGAATTTGAAAAGGAAACCCAGATGAGTATAAATTATTTAGGTATATACCCAACTACTACTACCATCGTGGGAAATAAGCTAAATTTAACATTGTACTCATACCTTACAAGTTTTTTTTGTTTTCCAAAGTGATTCGCCCTTGTCTCCTCATTAAACCGACGTTATCTTGTAACTGCCGCCTCACTTACAGGTTCCCCAAGGTTGTTCACTTGAACAGGGAAGAGAGGACACTGGGAACAAGATTGAGCATTAGGACTAGGAGTTTTCTCACGCATCATACCTACCTACGCTGCCTGTATATCATTTTATTTTAAGAACAGTCTTAGTTTTCAGAATTCCCGCGAAATACTCTGTTCTCACCACGTCCGCGAGAATATCACAATCAGAAGTTTGACTGTCTTCACTCGATGAACGTTTCTCGTAATCGCGTGTGACAGAGCGTCGTTACACAATAATTTCATTTGCCAAAAATAAAAACTTGAAATCTATGATGCATCTGCTTCCCTGTTGTGCTCGTTTCCTGTATCTTTTGTCATCTTATAGACATTGAATTGTTCAAGGATGATCTCAGGAAATCGAGACTATGCCAGGACCCACCCGATGCACTTACTGACCTTGTTTCCTGTTACGGTTCAACCATGACCAGCGTTTTAGATAAACATGCTCCACTTCAGAAGAAGACCATCACGGTTCGTCTGCAGGTTCCTTGGTTCAATAACGAAGTCAAAGAAGCCAAGCGTTTACGTAGACGGGGTGAAAGAATCTGGCAAAGGACAGGGCTCTAGTCAGACAGGGCTAAATTCATCAAAACACGTAGTCATACAAATGACGATATGGAGCAAGCAAGGCGCGACTATTATTTCAACCTTATTAATGAAAACGATTGTGATCAGGGAAAGCTTTTCAAGACGGCCAGTGCACTGCTAGGAGGGTCGTCACAGAAACAATACCCCAAACACTCTGACCCTACTATGCTTGCTAATGATTTTGGGAGATTCTTTACACAAAAGATCGACGACATTCGCTCAAAGCTGGATAGAATTGACTCCTCGTCAAATCAGCCTGACTACACGACCAGGAGTAGCGTCCAAGAACATTCGTATGCTGCCACACCCTTCACTAACTTCCAGCCTATACCGTCTGAAGGTATAAAAAAACTGGTGCTGAATGCCCCAAACAAGACTTGCGACAGTGACCCTATACCTACCTAGATTGCTAAAGACTGCATTAATGAACTTTTAATGACTATTTCCAACATGGTTAATCTTTCGCCTAGTAGTGGTCACTTTCCTGACATTCGGAAAGAGGGTTTAGTGAGACCAAAGTTAAAGAAAGTCAACATAGACTTGATAAAGAAAAACTACCAGCCCGTCAGCAATCTCGTATTCGTTTCAAAGATCACTGAAAAGGTAGCTGCAATACAAATCTCTGATCACGTGTCATCCAATCAGATGCTTCCAGAATTTCAATCAGCCTACCGCAAATATCACGGTAGGAAAACTGCCTTACTGCGCATGTGCAACCACATACTCGTCAGCATGAACAAACAACAAGTCTTTTTACCAGTGTTCCTAGATCTAAGCGCTGCCTTTGATACAGTAGACCACAGCATGTTACTACGGCGCTAGGAATACAAATTTAAAATTAAAGATCAAGCAGTAACGTGGTTCAAATCCTGTCTGTCGAATAGATCCCAGCGTATTGTAATCGGCAGTGGAAAGTCAGACAGTTTTGATCTGAAGTTTGGTGTGCGACAAGGCTCCTGTCTCGGCCCAATGCTGTTCTCCCTTTACACCAGTGAGCTTTTTGATGTCATTAGCCAGCACTTGCCAACAGCGCACACTTACGCCGATTATACCGGTATCTATTTGGCATTCAATCCAAACGATGATTCCGATTAAGACGCCGCCATTGCAGCAATGGAAGCGTGCCTCTGTGACATCCGCAGCTTGATGATCAATGACAAACTCATGATCAATGATTCCAAGACTGAGTTTCTGAGTCCACGCTTTCATAACAAGGAGATTGGACTATTGTAACTCACTTTTATACAGACTACCCTACTGCGCTCTCACTAAACTGCAGCGGGTTCAAAACGCAGCTGCAAGAGTCCTTTATCTAGCACCACGGTATTGCCATATCACACCAATATTATACAAATTACACTGGCTACCTGTAACGTTTAAAACAGAATATAACATTATTAAAATCACTCACAAAGCAATCTAAGGTACAGCTCCTAATTATTTATCATCCCTCGTAAACTTTAAACCCAATTCTTCCTACAGCCTCAGATCAAATAACAAATATCTGCTTTCAAATCCAAACTTCAGGACTCTTCCAACTCTTGGTGACCGAGCCTTTGTAGGCGCCGCACCAAAACTTTGGAATAATCTTCCGTTAGATCTTAGATGCACCTCCGATTTTAAAGCTTTTAAACGAAATTTGAAGACTCACCCTTTTAAAAAAGCCTTTTTTCGGGACACCAAGCAGGTAGTCGGAAACTTGATGAGGTTGCGTAATATAACGTCAAGGGTACCATCCTAAATTTGCTTCAAATCGGGCCGCGGAGCGAGTGTATAACAAAGAAAACAAAACAGTTTTTTAATAAGTTGGTATTATTCAGAGAAAAAATTAAACTGACTGAGAATAGGAAACCACGAAAAGAACAGTGACATTTGAAATGATGTGTGATAAACAGAACTTGCTAATCTCGCGAGATGCATGTAGCTTATAAATTCCCTAAAATTACCGCAGTTACAACCAGCATCCTTATTAGTCCCAAATGTGAAGTAGATCGAGTCAATCAGCTCTCGGAACCTGCTACATGCTGACATTAATTTGTTCCGATTTTAGTTCTTAGCTTATCCTGGCTGCCAGAGGCTTTTCGTGCGCCGTTTCTGGTTTCGGTTAGTCTTTATTTTGAGCCGCGCGAAAAGCCTCTGAAACGGAGCGCTGTTTCTTTAATGAAAAGCGGCTTATGACCAGTTAATTCTTTAAATCGATCGCAGGCTCAAGTTGTGGGTGGTTTCAGGTGTTCGTAACTGGTCTTAGGTGATAGTAGGTGGTTGTAGGTCATTCCACGTTTTAGTGATTACGGAAAAGGGCCCATAAAAACTAGAATTAAAGATTCCTAGCGTCCCTAACAAAAGGGTTAATATTTTCTTTTCAAACTAGGCGAGTTCATCCAGGTGTCACTTTCATGCGCTCTGCGCTCGCCCAAACACCCTTCGTGCAGTGCAACCTGTCTATAAAATTGAAAAGGACAACAAAACAAAGCTAGAATTCCAAGTCATGTGAGCCCTGTCACCATTTATTTTTATTTGGATTTTGTCAGTCGTGGGCTTTTCTCTCAGGCTCTCTTCTAGATGCTCCTTGATGTGCTCCTTGACAGCAGTTAAACTTTTACCTCAGTTGCCTTTCCTGGTAGGTTGTCTATGTGGCATAGCTTATTGAAATTGGCCCTGCATTGCTGAATTAGATACGACTTGGGAAGCCCATTAGTGACCTTAGTAAGTTCAAGGAAAAAAGAATCACCCACACAAAACTTGTCAAAGAATTTTTTGGAAGCATTTTTGGTGAAATTAACAGTATGATTACAGAAGCCAAGGTTACTGTTGGCCACATTGAAATAAAAACAGAGTTTTCCCTGGTAGTGATTATAAATTCATTTTCTTCATGCCAGGTTTAAATGGAGCAACAGCTAACTATGCATGTGCATGGTGTAAAATCCAAAAGGATAATAGATGGAAAACAGATCAGCATTTTAGTTGTGTCAATTTAAAGCCACTTTCAAGATCTTTACAAGAAATGAAAGAAATGTTGAAAAAATCAAAGGATGATTTTGGCTGCTGTAAGGAACCCCTTCTGGACATTGAATAGGACCATATAATTGTTGATGAACTTCACCTCCTTTTAAGAATAACTGTTAAGTGTTAACTGCCAATTTAATAACAAAAGTTAATGATTGGGATATTTAGGAGAGTATTGAAAACCTGATCAACAAACAGGCACACCTAAATAAGTTCATTGACAGCAGAAGGTCTTATGAAGTTTCTTTTGATGTCTGGAAAAAAAAACGCAGATGGCAAAGAAAGTTTTGTTCATGACTGGACAAGTCTCATGGGAAATGATAAGAAAACACTGCTGTTTCACCTTCCAGAGAAAATGATTTCTTGGGGCCTAAAACTGCTGACAATACCATAAAAATATGGGTGGACGTTGCAGTGGCCTGAGCAAAAATCTCAGTCACTGGCAACCGAATACCAGCCCTACAGAGTTTTGGCTGAAAGCAAAATAATGGGTGAATGACTTCATTTCTCTCACAGGATTAAGGGAAGGTTATGAGTGAAAGAGTTACCCAATACATTCATATAATGGTTTCCAACATATCCCATGGTTTTTCCAAATGTACTAAGCAGTAAGAATATTTACAGGGCAAGGAGTTGAAAGGAACATTGATGTTCCAAGGTCCACTAATTTCATGAAATCCAACAAGAGGAACTCTGTTGGAGATGTTCCTCGTCAAGAATAATGCCAATGGTACTTAAGAAAAAGGGAATGGGAGCCCAGATCCTATCAGGAACACAAAACAGAGTACTGGGAGGAGGACATATTCCAAAAAAGAAAAAAAATGTACCCTCTAAAATTACTACTCCACCTCTTTCTAATCTGCAAAGTGGTTAAAGTGCTGTTGCATCTCAAACTCCCTCTGCTGCGCCTTTGAGCTCAGTTGACTTTACAAAAATGACAGTTCCTCAGATTAAGGAAGAATTCAAGGAAAGAGGAATCAAAGGCATTGCTAGGAAAACAAAACATTAGCTTGTAAGATTATTGAAGAGCATTACAAACAAAGAAAACCAGTCAGCCTCTATTTAAAAAGAAATAAAAGTGTCACTAGATGCAGATTGTAAAAGTAGCATAGCATATAGCATTTAGCCTGCTGCAGGTGTAATAGCTGTACCTGTCCCACTTTATAAGATAGTCAATCTGAGAATCAACTTTATTCATTTTACTTCAAAACTCAAACGTCTTTTAATATTAGATCACAATTTCTCTTCTAATGTAAGCTTATTAAGCTCCTTGAGCTCCCAAAATATAACAGAAGTTTTATGTACTTTGTGATCCAGTGATTGCCTTGAAATAACTCATTCAACTCTAACCCTTAAACTCCCAAGATCTCATTAGTAATTCTCCTTACTTTCTGCCATACAGTTCTTGAGATGTTAGTTTTGAGAATTTGGTATTGGATCAACTGATAATCTTCTAACTGATATTTTTCTTCATTCTCATCACTTGTGTGCTCTATGTTGCATTCATATTGTAAGGAGAAATTCTGTCTTGGTCACTTATGGGAGTTTAAGGGTTAAAACATACTCCCTGACTGTTGGCTTTTCTTCTCCTTTACATCGGCTTTAAAAAGTCACTTGTGACTTGTGACAAGTGCTAGAAATAACCAAGGCATTTTTCTCTGATGATCTACCATTTCAGAGCTAGCAGAAATACATGCCCATCGTGTTGACTACTGAGAAAATCCATGCTGGTAGTTTTGATCACTGACAACATGTGCATCAGCAATAACAATTGCTGACTGTATGAAACTGTTCACCATGCCCACTGCTGGCAGGTGCCCAAAAACAAAAATTGTGATTTGAGTCAGCACATAAAGAAAGAAGTGCATCAACAACGAGTCCTTTAAAATAGCTTCATGCAACTGGTACATAAAGTCTACTCCTCATCATTTTTTTCTGACAGCTAGGTTATGAGAGTAGCCACAATGTTACGCTGTGAGGGTTCAAATCCTAATGGGAACATTCAATTTCATGAGTTTTTTTGGCTTCATCTCATTCTTGTGACAAAATGAAAACTCCAATCTGTCTGACCTTGTATATAAATTGCTTGATTTGAGAAAAATAAAAGTGAGCCCCAAATATATGGAAGGAATTTCAGCAGACTTTGATGCAGACTCTGCATCCATTTTTAACAGTCTGCTGGGCTGAACTAATAAGTCACAAGCAAAACTCACAACAATTACATACTCAAATGCTTTCTTCGAATTAGAGCTTTAACATGAAGCTAATTCAAAAATAAATAGTGTTTTGTTTCTGCTGCTGTGTTTTTTACCATGGATCTCCTCTAACATGCAACAAGCTTACTCTCATTATTGACATGTACTTCCACAATCTGTCATCATTTCAATAACTGCTATTTGTGAATGACCCAACAACCAAGTTTGGTTACAATCCACTGAAATTTGTGAAGAGGAAAATAGAAAACTTTACTTTTTCACCAAAATATAACTTCAGTCTAACCTAAAGAGAGTATATCACCAAAACTTTATATCTATAATGCACCTGCTTCCCTATTGTGCTTGTTCCATGTATTTGTAATCTTACATCAGATAGACTTACATGTATCAACAATAATATCAAGGCAACTTCATGTGTTCCTCATAGTGGTTAATGAGCTGGGAAGCACTGCTCAGTTCCTCCTGACAAATCCAGCAAGTAAATGTTTCGTCATAAATATCTGAGGAATATGGCTGCTGTCCAGAGTGCAATTTTTCATGCCTTTGAAGTGTTCCCTTCTGAGTAAACCACTTGTCACAAGCTTTGAACTGGTATGGCTTCTCTCCAGCATGGGATCTTTTATGTACTCTCAGAATTATTTTACGACTAAACCACTTGTCACAGCTTTTACACTGGTAGGGCTTCTCTCTAGTGTGGGATCTTTGATGTACTTGTAGTTTTCTTTTCTGCATAAACTGCTTACCACACGTTTTACACTGGTATGGCTTCTCTCCAGTATGAGATCTCATATGTGCTTTTAGAGTTTCTTTTTGTGTAAACCACTTATCACAAGTTTTGCACTGGTATGGCTTCTCTCCAGTGTGGAATCTTTCATGTACTTGTAGATTTCCTTTATGAGTGAACTGCTTATTACAAGGTTTACACTGGTATGACTTCTCTCCAGTGTGGGATCTTTCATGTACTTGAAGATTTCCTTTCTGACTAAACCTTTTGTCACAAGTTTTGCACTGGTATGGCTTCTCTCCAGTGTGGGATCTTTCATGTACTTGTAGATTTCCTTTCTGACTAAACCACTTGTCACAAGTTTTGCACTGGTATGGTTTCTCTCCAGTGTGGGATCTTTCATGTACTGTTAGTTCACCCTTTCGTGCAAAGCACTTGTCACATGCTTTGCACTGGTATGGCTTCTCTCCAGTGTGAGATCTTTCATGTACTGTTAGATCATGCTTTTGTGCATAGCACTTGTCACATGTTTTGCACTGGTATGGCTTCTCTCCAGTGTGGGATCTTTCATGTACTGTTTGACAACCCTTTCGTGCAAAGCACTTGTCACATGTTTTGCACTGGTATGGCTTCTCTCCAGTGTGAGATCTATTATGAACTTGTAGACTTCTTTTATGAGTAAACCTCTTGTCACAGCTTTTGCACTGGTATGGCTTCTCTCCAGTGTGGAATCTTTCATGTACTGTTAGATCACCCTTTTGTGCATAGCACTTGTCACAAGTTTTGCACTGGTATGGCCTCTCTCCAGTGTGGGATCTTTCATGTCTATGTAGATTTCTTTTATCACTAAACCACTTGTCACAGCTTTTACACTGGTATGGCTTCTCTCCAGTGTGGGATCTCTCATGAACCTCTAGATCTCTTTGTCTATGAAAGCACTTGTCACAGGTTTTGCACTGGTATGGCTTTTTCCCAGAAGTGGATGTTTTGGCCATGCTAAAGTATTCTAAAATGTAAGAAGCAAACATAAAAGAGATTTACTCAACCAGATGTGCATATTTGACAGGGTTACAGAAGCAATGAATTAAGTTTGAATAAACAAAGAAATTGGATGGTGAGTTGAGCAAAATATGTTTTAAACAGTCATACTCTTCCAGGAAAGAAAGTTTTACTATAAGAATTGCCACTAACAAAGGGATTCACAGACAGTGCAATTTCTGGCCAAGGCCCTGAAAGAAAAACCTTCACATGAGTAAGGACATGCTAAGAGAAATGCATTTCCAACATGTCCCTTTACATAGCTTCACACAACCAGTTCATACAATCTAAATGTTGTCCCTGTGATTTTAAACTTTACTCTATAGTTGTCATTGTGTGAACAATTATTTGTTCAATGAACTTGTCTTAATGGAAAAGTCACTCCACCTATCACCATCAAGTGGAGCAACCCAAAGTGCAAAAAATGGACAACAGAAATTTCTAGTGGACACTACAAAAGAGATTCCTAATAGACTTTAATGGAAAGAATCTGGTTAAAAAAAAGGTAAAAGAAAATGACAAAAATAAAAAAAAAAGGAGTTTAACACTATATGTGTTATTTATATAGCACAATTTGTATAAAGTATGGAAGAGAATTCAAGATTGTATAATGATACTAGAAGGTAGTGTTTCAGAAGATTTGTCTCAGGTGCAGAAAGCCAACTGCATCCCACATATTTACAAGTACCCTGTTCCACAAGAGAAAGATGATTCTTTGACACTTAACTGATTATTTGACACTTAACTGATAATTGAATGGTAAGAATAATATCAACAATATTAAATGTAATAATGATAACAATAGTAATAGATATGATAATTCATATCTGCTAGCTCAAAGAGCTCACAGTTCCTCTATCAGTCTATCCTCTAGGCCCAAATATTGATTAAACTATGCTCCTTTTGATTTTGCCTGCTGAATAAAATTCATTTTCCCATTTCACCGCAATTTCTTTTGATTCATACAACAAGACATTCCCCATTATAGGATATTCCAGCATCTCACCCTTCTCCTGGTCACATGTTAAACCCAAGGTATCTTATTTCAGACAACACTCCCTTCACAAATTTAGCAGCTCTTTTAGGTGTAAGTTGCAGATTGAAATGGTAAAATGCTCCCTCTTCAAATAAATAAAATTAGTCTTCAGGGCTTGTATGACTAATAGATCACCTATCCACATATTTATGCCATGAAAAGTCTTGTTATCAATTAAGTGGCTGAGACACCAGTGTAAAATTATTTTGAGAAGTTTTATCATCATATGTAGTGTCACAGCACGGACTAAAAAAAAAAACCTCACTTTTCAATCTCCTGGGCATAATTCCCTAATTCAAGCATTAAAATGCGTTCTTTTGACCGAAAGGAAATTCCTCTAAATGCCCTAATCACATCTTCAAAGATATTTATGCAAGGAAAAGCTTTGATTTTTTACGCACCATACTGAGATGATTTTTAGATGTTTATCGTCTTCTTTAGTGCTCTGAAATAAACAATCAGTAGCACCAGGAAACTACTAACTCACTGACTCATTTCAACGACATGTGTGGCTTCGCCTCCTATATGAGGTAATAGCCATAAAAATAGAAAAATTACCTTCTTTCATCAACACTCCTACATCCAATCCTCTCAATGAGTATAAACGTTTCCTACCTGTATAATTTTACCTGTTTTTTATCTTTAAGTTTTTGGTCTTTCACTCGAAGTAAAACCATAACTTTTCAGGATTGAAAATAATTTTTCAGCTTTTAACGTGAATTTGTAGGCTTTTGTCAAGGCTCATTGTTTTCCTAACTGTCAATAATAAATGGGCAGTCAGCACATGTCTTCAATACTCAATATGATTTATTAACAGTACTAAAAGGAACATTTACCTTAAATTGCTTAAAATAATTTCAGCATCAGAATCTTTACTTTGATCAACATGTTTTGTGGCAGCAATTCCTTTTCTAAGAAAACGTTGCAAACGGCTCAATTTTTCGGTGTTTGTTTAAGCGTGAAATATACAACTTTGTCGAGACAAACTGTCGCGCTTCTCCATGGGAAATCCGTATTGTACAGTACTGACTTTAATTTGAACGTGTAAGAAGGCTTTGCAAACGACATTGAACAGGATTTGGCAGAAAATAAATCTTGATTAAAGGTAGTATGTAAGTGCGGAAACGTAAACACGATAATGTGACGGTGTTTACACAAACTTGCATGTTTCACGCTTCAACAAATACGTGGAAAGCTGAATACTGTAAACAAAAATACTCCCTGTAGCACGCTTCGAATTTCGAAACTTTATACTCGTTTAGGTTTCCGAAAAGCTTTTCACGCATTTCTTGGCTGCATAATTGCCTAACATGAAAAGTTCATCATAGCATCACAGCGACTTTTACTTCAGTTGGACGATCAGTAAGCGTAATATTTTGCTATGAAATTCTAGTTCTTCGGTGAAAAATCGCTGATAAGTGCGCTAAAAGTTGCGGCTGCCGCCGGCAGCCGGCTGTTATTTTGAACCTTGCTTTCATCAAAGTACATTCATCTATTTTATTCCAAATTATCTGTTGCCCAAATAACTTATTAAGTGTAAAATTTCTTTAGTAAGGAAACTCTCTCATATGCTTTTGGCAATGGAAACATTTTAACAGTTGAGACATTCCAAAGTAAATTTCAAATGAAAACAAACTACTTCAGTTCTTTTAATTGATAGCAGTAACTCCATCGAATTTGAAAAGGAAACCCAGATGAATATAAAATATTTAGGTATATACCCAACTACTACTACCATCGTGGGAAATAAGCTAAATTTAACATTGCACTCATACCTTACAAGTTTTTATGTTTTCCAAAGTAATTTGCCCTTGTCTCCTCATTAAACCGACGTTATAGTTGTGTCCTCGTGTACCGGCACACAAAAGAAGGAAACATTAACGAACTGCGTCATAACTCCATGTATGGTTATGAAAACAAAAGGAATTCCCTTGTGTACCGGTACACCAGGACAGCCCCGACGTTATCTTGTAACTGCCGCCTCACTTACTGGTTCCCCAAGGTTGTTCATTTGAACAGGGAAGAGAGGACACTGGGAACAAGATTGAGCATTGGGACAAGGAGGCATGACAGGACGGAAAACGCGTGCACTGTAAGTACCTCCCGTTGTCCCATACAAAGCCTTATAAAACTTTTCTAAGGCTTTGTATGGGCTTTTTTTCTGGAGTATCTGGTAGCGCTCCAGGTTGCTTCAATATGCTTACCGCAAGGCGTCATAATCTCGGCACTTTGTGACAGAAATGTCGTTTTACTGAAAGTGAACCAGAACACCAACAGACCTATACATGTCTCAATTTTCCGATGAGGGAATGTTAGGCATCAGTGACACGTCATCGCTTGTCAAACTTTGTCAATAAACATGACTTCCACTTACGTAATTGGCACAGGATGTACTACTACCGATGAGGGAATAATAAATAAATCTGATCAGATGTCTGTGGCAGGTCGGGTGATATTGAAACGCGTGGAAAATGCATTTTACATTAAAATTTATACTTGGAGGATTTCAACTGCTTTTTTTTTTTCTGGTAGTCCTTGCACAAACCTTGTACCCTGTTTCATCCACATTAATTCTTCGTAGTTGTACATTCACTGCGAATAAAGCTTTCCGGTTAATTTTTATCGTTTTATCGCGTTGAGATAGGCCGCTGTCCACTAGAATTTTCTACAACATTATATCGGTATGGAAACGCGGGCACAAACTCAGCCACAGGAAATCGAGTACCGAAGGCGATCGCCAACAAAAAGCGCGCGCTTGGCGCGTGCTTGGCAAAGTAATCATGCCACGACGATCTGGGGAAAATACAATTGAAGAAAAACGCAGGATGCGAAATCAAAGGAGGAAACGTAAACGATTGTCAAGGACAGCTAGGGAAAGGGAGAACAGAGAAATGAGAACACAAAAGGAAAGAGATGCATATTCTCGCGCTAAGGGATTGGCGCGAATGTATTATGGCAAATGGAAAGCATTAGTCGAACAGAATAAAAAGACCCTGGACAAAACCAAGGTAGGTACTCGGTTAGCGTCAAAATAGAATAAAATAGGTATCAGAAAATGAGCAGTTTGTTACAAAAAACGATATCACCGAACTGAAGCTGAACGTAATCAAACTAGCATTGTCTTGCATTGTACAAAACGTCCTGGGGTTGACTTCAACATAAACTCATAGGGGGAGGGGAGAGTCTAGCCCTCAAAATTCGTCTCCTTTTTATGATGAAATGAAAAAAAAACTACAATCATTTACGTGAAATAAGGCAAGGAATCCCCATTTGAAATTGCCACGTTCTGAAATGATTTAGCGGGAATTCGTTTATTTCTATTTGCCAAGCTGACAGGCAAAACTTTCGTCCGAAAAGGACAGTCATTGAGCTTTGAGCATTTTCCCTTCTATCTTGCTATGTAGTGTTGATCTTGCCCCACCAAGGTTACCACAGATCAAAAAATGGCCAGGGATAGAAATTTCAAGGTCAGGGAAAAGTCAGGGAAATTAAAGTTTTTACACCACTGAGTTTCATACCATGCTGGAAGAAATATTTCAGATGATCTCAGCAATGTTTTAATGAAGAAGAGGAGACTGGACATTTTGTATCCATTTCATCAGGGAAATTTTATTTTTATCATGGATAGGTCAGTACCTTAATAGTCAGGGAATTTTGGAAAGTTCTGTTTGTGGCAACCATGCCTACCCTCTGTGTATCTCTATCAACAGTGTTAGAGTTAAGTCTAAATTGAATACATAAAATATAGCTCTGATCAAGGAAAATATATGAAAAGGTTTTGTCTAAGATAGGCTTCTCCTAATTGTTCTCACAGCAATAACATTCAGAACAATCAAAACAAAAAGACTTGAATAAGTAAATAACTAAATGAATAACTAAATGAATAAGTAACTAACTAACTTACTTAAATATATACACATTTTTAAAAAATAAAGTCAACCAGAGTTGAAATTCAGTTAAAAGATATTTGTTTCTTGGTGACAGTGGCAGCTATTGTGTTAAATTACAGATGCAAAAATTTAGCAAGTGTTTAACTCTAGCAATGTTTTTGTCAGAGGAAATACTTGCTAATAATGATCCACATGTGAAAACATGAAAATCATATTAGGCATGTAATTTAGCCTCAATACTTTTCTTCGCACCATTTGGCAGCCTTTTTTAGATCCCTAGTCCATAGAATTTCCATCACCTCCCATCGCTTGGGGGGCAACTAATGGCTATGGATAATTCTGGATCAGCCAAAATGACACATTTTTGCTAGTTTGCTGATACCTGTCAACAGAGACAAATATCACCTTGAGATGATCAATTTTGGTTGGAAACAAAAAGAAAACTGCTTGTAGGCTGCTAGTGGAAACCCTCTGAATTAGTCTGCCCTCTTCCACAGTTAGCAGCAGGATTAGGGAAAGTCACACCACAGTAAATTAAAAACAAAAAAATTTATCACAAAAACAGTTCCAGCAGCACAGAAAGGCCACAATGTTGGATGGATGGCCAGGTATACAATAGGAAATAAATTGCAAAATGTGTGCCAGCATGTTTGTGTTAATCCCATATTATGAAGTATGAGTTGTTTTCAGTAACTCAGTGTCAAATTTTATGGTATAGTTTTATGTAATAATAACTAATTATCATCATTATTGGCTTTCCATTGTTAGACATTAGCTACAAAGTCTCAATGCCAATTTCTTGACCAATTGGAAGTAAAACCAAGTATAACTTGTTTGCACATCTAAAAGTAAATAAACAAAGTTAAAACTGGGTGGGTTGCCTTGAGAACCCATCTGTTCTGGTGTGTTGTTTTCTGAGTTCTTAGAAATAAGTGCACACTATCTTAACTCTGGTATAATTTTGAATATCAGAACCCTGAAGAATAGCCCTTACTAACAGACCTGGTGCATGACATAGTAGTTTGGGTGTGTTTCTATGTGACCAAATGATAGGCTTTGACCTGTTTTGAGACTTATCAGTGTCAATGGTACCGTCCATCTAGTGTGTAAACATAGTACTTTTAAATGAATTCAGTAGACTTATTCATTTGATCATTATCATCTGCCACACAACTGTGTTCCCTATTACATTAGTGTTCATTGTGAGATCTAGAATAACATAAATGTAGGCACAAATGGTATAATAAATTATTTGAGCCTAAGCCTTCTTGTAGTTGAAATATTGGGAAAGAAAGGAAGAAGAAAATAATCAAGAATAGAAGAATTAGGCATATGCAAGATAACATTCTGTTTCCATTGTTACTTTAGCAAATCAGTATTCCTGTTGTGAAGATGTCACATCTTTTATCAGCAGGACTGCCAAGATGACTCATCTTTTTGCCAGTTTCTGTTTGCTATTGTAACAATAACTCTTGCAGTCCACTGGCAAAGGCCAAAAATTAACTTAGGAATAAAACAAGGATGCTGTGGCTCAAAAAACTTTGTATTAGGACACTGCCTGGTGGAACCTAGGAGTCAGCATTTAGGCTTTGAGTTTAAGCAGAGACTTTTCCCTTTTTCTAAAATTTAAGATCTATTTGCAAGCCAAAGCCTTCTCTTAAAATTAATGATTGAAAAACCAAGGTATGTTAGTTAACATTTTCTTTCAATTATTAAGTTCCATTGTAGCAACTTCACCTTCACCTAACTTCTTCGCGCCAAGTGGCACAGAAGGCCTCATCCCTGAAACATTTTTGTATATTCATCTCTCATCTCGTACCTATCCTGTGTATCCGTGTATGTAAGCTATGTTCGCGCTAAAAATCTAAAGGTGGGAGGATAACCATAACTCCACTGACTCACCTCTACAAGTTCACATTTCTCACAGTTCCTCGCATACTAAATAAGTCGTGTTGATTAGACATGCTCGAAATCTAAATGATGTTTTTGACAGAATAATTGAAGACAAGTACGCAAGCGTTAAGGGTGTCAGGCTCGATATTTCGATACGCCCACGAAATCAATTGACCGTGAAGATCTGGGAGAAAGCCGTTTACCAACAGGCTACTGGAAAGCGCTTTTAGTTATTCACCATACGGGATAGCTGCATACCCACAAATATGTCGTAGAAAGAACATGCCATCCTACCACTAACAAACAACTCGTGGTTGAAAGCCGGTTAAGACAACAGGACAACAGGCAAAAGAATGGAGTCTTTTATTAAGATTAAAAAATCATATTACGACATTCATAACATTAACCAGGACTCCATTCACGAGCGATGACACTTTGATCTCTACAGTTTAAAAGGTTATGGAGTCGCATAACAACACTAACCAGGACCCCAATGACTAGCGATGATAAGTTGATCTCCTACAGTTTGACATGCTTTCACACATTCCCAACAGACTCGGGGAAATAACGCTGCGGGAGATGACACTTGCAGTAAAAGCCATATCCGTCCTCTCATGTTTCTCACGCATCATACCTACCTACGCTGCCTGTATATCATTTTATTTTAAGAACAGTCTTAGTTTTCAAAATTCCCCCGATATACTCTGTTCTCACCACGTCCGCGAGAGTATCACAATCAGAAGTTTGACTGTCTTCACTCGATGAACGTTTCTCGTAATCACGTGTGACAGAGCGTCGTTACACAATAATTTCATTTGCTACGATTAGCCAGCACACCGCAACCTCTAGTTAAGTTCTCAAATGAAGAAAAATACGGGCAAAGGAAGTCTCCAAGGGTTTATATGGGATGTGAGAGTTCCTGTTGATATATTCCTGGTGGGTGGACATTAATACTCTAGTATGGTTGTAGATGTTATTGAATAGACTATAATGATCGGTATCACATGTAAAAATTTGAATCCAATGAAAAGGTAAAGCAAGTGAAAGTTTTCCTTCCTTCTGCTGATCCGAGTTCTTTACGGCCCTGGAGTCATCCCGATTGATTCTCAGTCAGAGGTTGAGCAGTAGGCCTAGATTGGTATTTATGGGAAATTTAAGGGTGCGTTCCTTTGGGAGGTTCCAGATTAGGATTTGTGATCCAAGATCACACAGATCACGTTGCATCAAAGTCATCACCAGATCAGTAACCATGACAGCAGGCGCGTAAGCGGAATTGGAATTGGTGTTGTGGATAGAACAGCTGTTCTTTCGTTAATAAAAGAACTTTCCGATGATTCAATACTACAAGAAGTGAGAAGTTGTCAAGATTACTTTTACTACAATTACTATTTTTTTATAGGGGAGAGGCAGAGTCATATCCACATTGAGAATTACTTCGAACGTATTAAACTAATCTACATTGTTTCAGATTTTTAAAGTCATTTTCGGATGTCAAGAACTACAGTCAGCTGTAAAGAACGCCTGTTAGCTACTTGCCTAGGTCTGCCTCATGGGCAAAGGAGTGGTGGGAGATCTGCTACTGACTTACAGAAGCAAGTATTGATTAAGATACGGATACTTGGGAACCCTGAATGCCTGCGATCAGTGGCCGCTCGATTTAACATTACAAAATTGATTTTATTTCGTATTTATCGCAGAATTTGTGGAGCGATTGCCAACAATCTTTCCTGTCAATATATGAAGAACCTACTTGTTTGAGATTGAGCGCCGCTGGGCAAAATGATTAATTTCGGATCCTTCGCTCAAAGGAACGCGTTGGATCAATGATCCAATGATCCGTCTATAGATCACGTAGATCAGTGATCCGATGAATCCTTGTCCAGAGTGGATTTGATAGATCACTGATCTGAAAATGGATTCGCTCGAAAGGAACGCCACAGATCAGAAATCGAGATCCGGCTTCTCCCAAAGGAACGCACCCTAAGTACTTTGGTCAGTGGGTACTCTAAAAACTGAAAACATCTTATTGTAAAACAAGAATCTATGTTATGAATATCAAAGTTACTTCTACATTGATACTTACTCATAATTTCCGAAAAAAGTTTTTTATCACATAAATTGCGGTGTTATACAGGGATTTCCGGCCCTGAGAAAAGCCGTAACAACACACGTGAAAAAACTTCGTATTTTTTCACGTGTGTTGATATAGCCAATCAGCTACTGACACGTCACTCGCCTTTGGCGCCACTCGGACAATTTGATGAATGATCGACAAAGCCTTCCCGGTTCTCAATATTAGGTGGTTTGTCGGAACGTTCTCGGATTGTGGCGGCTAAAATACTGAAAAATTCCGTATCGCGACAGACGGTGAGGTTCAAACTTTTCTAGAAGGGGGAGAAAACCAATATACTAAAAGGAAAAACCGAAAGTTACGTATTCAGTGGCTTTGATGTTAGCATTTCTCGGCTGAGAATGAAAATCGACAACTGGAAGTTTTTCCATCAGCCGATTTTGGCTGTTTACCTGAAAGAAGTCTTCTGTCGACTTTACGACCATTGTTGTTTTTGCAATCATGGTTCAATCAACACAACTTGACATCTCACTCGTGAGCTATCGAGTGAAACACTCGAAGAGAAATTCCATATCTACGCGCGCCCATGTATTATTCTCTATTTATTCAACCGAAGGAAGGACATATCTAACAAGATGTTACCTTTGAAACTCAGTACCAATAGATTAGGTTTTAATAGGCAGAGAAAATTGGCAGAATTCGGTGAAAAATTTACTTCAAACAGTAATAGTCCTACATGAATGGATGTTTTATCATAATAATTGCCATTAGCAAAGGTATTTCCAGACAGTTCATGGCGAACAATTTATTACATCATGGCCGCCGCGCATGCGAATCGCATCACTTTGTGGACTTAGCATATCAAACTCTTTCCCGAGTGCGACGAACATTTGTTTTTCCTCGGTTCCAGGTGTACGCAACCACTAACCCCACGTAATGCGCATGCTCTCCGTTACGAATTTTCAAAATGGCGGACAGGTCAAAGAGGGAAATTAAAAAACACAAAGCGATTTTGCAATGAATTCTCAACATACACCCTCGTTAGAAAGGCGAATCCACGGAAGAAAGATACAAAACTGTATGATATTGAGATCGATATGATATTAAATCGATACTGAGGGCCCGTTTAATTGCCTTCCGCCACGATTATTAGCTTTCTTGACAGCTTTCTGAAGGCAGAATACTTTCTTTTTGAAGACTTCTGATATGCGGCTATTGATTATTACACCTCGTATACCTGATTGCTCAAACACTTTGTTTACGATTGTTGAAAGGACCGACTCATGGTTCTCCGTCTTCGTCTTGACATTGCTTTGAAATAGTATAGACTAGTAAGCTGAAACGAAAAATTAATCAGGGAAGTTTACGAAAAATCCAGCAAACAAGCTTTAAAAAGGCATTTATTTAGACTTTATACTTCAACGAACTTCACAAATCTTACTTGTTTATCTTGTATGTAAACGATGGCAGATTAATTCCCGAGGCACTTTCTGAGTTTCCCGATCCCTCTCCTTCTGCTTTCACGCTTACAAAACAGGAAAAATCAAAAGGAGGAAGATACAGCTGTTTTGAAACGCCATTTGACGAAGGTAAATCTGCTTTTTGTTCGACACTTTACATATCAAAACAAAGGAAATTTGTTCCTCTTTTTGATTCTGGCGGTACATTTTTAATTTGCGCCTGCGTAAAAGAGATATCGCCCGAGACCCTTCGCTCGGTCGTGTTTTTATCAAAAACGCCTTGTTAATTTCACGCAACCGCTCGGAGAAAAGGTAAAAATGACGAGGGAAAAACTTTACCTTCAAGTTAGAAAATTAGCGAAATAGAAAGCCACAATATTATAGTTTAATATTTCAGAGGTACATGGAGTGCTTTTTACGTAGAGAATCCGCACGATGGTAAAACATTCGAAAATTACACTCGATTTGAGTGGGGTGTTGAAGTGGGCGTGGTCACTACATTCATGTTAAGACTATTCGTACCCCATGAGTTTGATATGTTGTATTTCGGTGCGTTTGAAATTACAGAGAAAACAGTGAAAACTGAACTTAGCGTAGTCAAAACCTTCCTTTCATAGCTTATGAATAAAACTTTTGTCAGGTCGCCAAATCCAATTTAAATGAAGAATATTTCCTTTTGCCTTTGAGCAATATTTTTTACAAAGAGTTGATGAATCGACGGTTCCCAACGCTTTTGAAATTTCCTCCTGTTCCTGAAAAATCCCCCATACTTCTTCTCTAATTCCCCTTAAATTTGTCTAAACGTGCTACCTTAAAACGTTCCACGTAAGTGCTCTGTGCTCATGTTTGATGTCCTTAAATCTGAATCTCTTGTTTGAAAGCCATCATCGATTTCTTTACTGAAAACGGCCCATTAAAATTAGAATTAACGGTTCCCAGCGTCCCTGGAAAAAGGGTTAATATTTTCTTCTCAAACAAGACGAGTTCATCCAGGTGTCACTTTCATGCGCTCTGCGCTCGCTCAAACACCCTTCCTGCAATCATGCTGACACCAGCCTTACTTTGTCCACCATTTTCAAAATTTTTCTTCTAGGTAGGTAGCCTCTCCTCCTGTTTTCCGAGTTGGAATACAATACATTTTCCCGGGTTTTTTAAAAAAATGTCGGATGACAGAGAGAACTGTCAGCATGAATATGCAAAAGTAGTTGAGTTCAGTAAACCGGAGCTTATACCCCGTTCACACCAAAGCTTAAACATGTTTAAAATTTGTTTGATAAACAGATTCAATAATGATATGCAGCTAAATTTTTGGAGACGAAACCAATTTTCGCCCTGGAAATACCCTCTCCATTGTAAAAAGAATAGCATAGAATTATCACTGAGGACCCTCTGAGAAAACCTCACAAGTTTTCCCTGGCCTACAGCTTGTGTTAGATTACGATGCCCTGTTGAAAGGAACAATTAGGGACCATGCATTGCGGTAATTATAAATTCATTCTCTGCATGCTAGGTTTAAATGGAGCAACAGCTAACTATGCATGTGCATGGTGTAAAATCCAAAAGGATGATAGATGGAAAATAGATCAGCATTTAAGTTATTTCAATTCATAAGCCACTTTCAAGGTATTTACAAGAATTGAAAGAAATGTCCAAAAAATCAAAGAATGATTATGGCTGCTGTAAGGAACCCCTTCTGGACATTGAATTGGATCATATAATTGTTGATGAACTTCACCTGCTTTTAAGAATAACTGATAAGTGTTACCTGCCAGTTTAACAACAGAAGTTAATGATTGGGATATTTAGGAGAGTATTGAAAACCTGATCAACAAACAGGCACACCTAAATAAGTTCATTCACAGCAGAAGGTCTTGTGGAGTGTCTTTTGATGTCTGGGAAAGAAAAATGCAGATGGCAAAGAAAGTTCTGTTCACAAATGTATAAGTCTCATAAGAAATGATAAGAAAATAATGCTGTATCACCTTCCAGAGAAAATGAATGATTTCTTGAGGCCTGAAACTGCTGAACAGATCATAAAAATATGGGTGTACTTCGCAGCCCTGTAAAAAATCTCAGAAACTGGCAACCGAATACCAGCCCCACAGAGTTTTGGTTGAAAGCAAAACAATAGGTGAGTGATTTCATTTCTCTCAAAGGATTAAGGGAAGGTTACAAGTGAAAGAGAGTTACCCAATACCTTCATATTATGGTTTCCCATATATCCCATGGCTTTTCCAAATGTACCAAGTAGTAAAAACATTTACAGAGCAAGGAGTTGAAAGGAACATTGATGTTGCAGGGTCCATCGTTTTCTGGAAATTCAACAAGTGGGACTATATTGGAGATGTTCTTCATCAAGAGTCATGTTAATGGCACTTAAGAAAAAGGGAATGGGAGCCCAGATCCTATCAGAAACAAACTAGAGTACTGGGAAGAGGACATATTCCGAAAAAGAAAAAACTGTACCGCCTGAAATTACTACACCTTTATCTAATCTGCAAAGTGGTTAAAGTACTGTTGCATCTCAAATTCACTCTGCTGTGCCTTTGAGCTCAACTGACTTTACAAAAATGACAGTTCCTCAGCTTAAAGAAGAATTAAAGGAAAGAGGAAGCAAAGGCATCCTTAGAAAACAAACATTAGCTTGTAAGATTATTGAAGAACATTACTGACAAAGAAAACCAATCAACCTCTATTTAAAAAGAAATGACATTGTCATTAGATGCAGATTGTAAAAGTGGCATAGCATATAGCATTTGGCCTGCTGCAGGTGTAATAGCTGTACCTGTTGTAATAATGGCCTGTTAATACCCTGATAGGTGCAGATAAACTCAACAGGTTTCTTTAATCTACACCAGCGCCATGTTACAGTACCATGATTCTTTTCGCACCGATAAATCCATATAACAGTAACAAAATGTCTAAACACTACACCTGTCCAACTTTATAAGATAGTCAATCTGAAATATCAAAATTATTCATTTTACTGCAAAACTCAAACGTTCTTTAAATCTTAATCTTACATCAGATAGACTTATCAACAATAAAATCAAGGGAAATTCATGTGTTCTTCATAGTGGTTAATGAGCTGGGATGCACTGCTCAGTTCCTCCTGACAAATCCAGCAAGTAAATGTTTCATCGTAATCTGAGGAATATGGCTGCTGTCCAGAGTGCAATTTTTCATGCCTTTGAAGTGTTCCCTTCTGAGTAAACCACTTGTCACAAGCTTTGCACTGGTATGGCTTCTCTCCAGTGTGGGATCTTTCATGTCTATGTAGATTTCCTTTATGACTAAACCACTTGTCACAGCTTTTACACTGGTATGGCTTCTCTCCGGTGTGGGATCTTTCATGTACTGTTAGATCACCCTTTTGTGCAAACCCTTTGTCACAAGTTTTGCACTGGTATGGACTCTCTCCAGTGTGGGATCTTTCATGTCTATGTAGATTTCTTTTAACACTAAACCACTTTTCACAGCTTTTACACTGGTATGGTTTCTCTCCAGTGTGAGATCTTTCATGTAATGTTAGATCACCCTTTTCTGCAAACCCTTTGTCACAAGTTTTGCACTGGTATGGCCTCTCTCCGGTGTGGGATCTTTCGTGTACTGTTAGATGACTTTTTTGTGCAAACCACTTGTCACAAGTTTTGCACTGGTATGGCTTCCCTCGGGTGTGGAATCTTTCATGTACTGTTAGATCACCCTTTCGTGCAAAGCACTTGTCACAAGTTTTGCACTGGTATGGCTTCTCTCCAGTGTGGGATCTCATATGTGCTTTTAGAGTTTCTTTTTGTGTAAACTACTTGTCACAGCTTTTACACTGGTATGGCCTCTCTCCAGTGTGGGATCTTTCATGTCTATGTAGATTTCTTTTATCACTAAACCACTTCTCACAGCTTTTACACTGGTATGGCTTCTCTCCAGTGTGGGATCTTTCATGTACTATTAGATCACCCTTTCGTGCAAACCCTTTGTCACAAGTTTTGCACTGGTATGGCCTCTCTCCAGTGTGGGATCTTTCATGTCTATGTAGATGACCCTTTTGTGCAAACCCTTTGTCACAAGTTTTGCACTGGTATGGCTTCTCTCCAGTGTGGGATCTTTCGTGTACTGTTAGATGACTTTTTTGTGCAAACCACTTGTCACAAGTTTTGCACTGGTATGGCTTCCCTCGAGTGTGGAATCTTTCATGTACTGTTAGATCACCATTTTGTGCAAAGCACTTGTCACAAGTTTTGCACTGGTATGGCCTCTCTCCAGTGTGGGATCTTTCATGTCTATGTAGATTTCTTTTATCACTAAACCACTTGTCACAGCGTTTACACTGGTATGGCCTCTCTCCAGTGTGGGATCTTTCATGTCTATGTAGATGTCCTTTATGACTAAACCACTTGTCACAGCTTTTACACTGGTATGGCTTCTCTCCAGTGTGGGATCTTTCATGTCTATGTAGATCACCCTTTTGTGCAAACCCTTTGTCACAAGTTTTGCACTGGTATGGCCTCTCTCCGGTGTGGGATCTTTTGTGTACTGTTAGATGACTTTTTTGTGCAAACCACTTGTCACAAGTTTTGCACTGGTATGGCCTCTCTCCGGTGTGGGATCTTTCGTGTACTGTTAGATGACTTTTTTGTGCAAACCACTTGTCACAAGTTTTGCACTGGTATGGCTTCCCTCAAGTGTGGAATCTTTCATGTACTGTTAGATTACCCTTTTGTGCAAAGCACTTGTCACAAGTTTTGCACTGGTATGGCTTCTCTCCAGTGTGGGATCTCATATGTGCTTTTAGAGTTTCTTTTTGTGTGAACCACTTATCACATGTCTTACACTGGTATGGCTTCTCTCCAGTGTGGGATCTCTCATGTCTATGTAGATTTCTTTTATCACTAAACCATTTGTCACAGCTTTTACACTGGTATGGCCTCTCTCCAGTGTGGGATCTTTCATGTCTATGTAGATCACCCTTTTGTGCAAACCCTTTGTCACAAGTTTTGCATTGGTATGGCCTCTCTCCAGTGTGGGATCTTTCATGTCTATGTAGATTTCTTTTATCACTAAACCACTTGTCACAGCTTTTACACCGGTATGGCTTCTCTCCAGTGTGGGATCTCTCATGAACCTCTAGATCTCTTTGTCTATGAAAGCACTTGTCACAGGTTTTGCACTGGTATGGCTTTCCTCTAGTGTGAGATCTCTCATGTCTTTGTAGATTTCCTTTTTTTACAAAACACTGGTCACAAGTTTTGCACTGATATGGCTTTTTCCCAAAAGTGGATATTTTTTGCCATGCAGTGTTCTAAAATGTAAGCAAACAAAAAAGAGATTTACTCAACCAGATGCACATATTTGACAGGGTTTCAGAAGCAATGTCTTAAGTTTGAATAAACAAAGAAATTGGATGGTGAGTTGGGTAAAATATGTTTCAAACACTGTAGTACTCTTTCAGGAAAGGAAGTTCTACTATAACAATTGCCACAAACAAAGGGATTCACAGACAGTGCAATTTCTGGCAAAAGCCCTGAAAGAAAAACCTTCACATGAGTAAGGACCTACAAAGAGAAGTGCATTTCCAACAAGTCCCTTTACATAGCCTCACACAACCAGTTCACACAATCTACATGTTGTCCTTGTGATGTTAAACTTTAATCTATAGTTGTCACTGTCTCAAGTGGAGAACCCAAAGTACAAAAAGTGGACAAAACAAATTTCTAGTGGACACTACAAAAGAGATTCCCAATAGACTTTAATAGAGAGAATCTGGTTAAAAGGTAAGACAATGATAAAAATCACAAAAAAAGGAGTTTAACACCTCATGCGGCTACTGATATAGCACAATTTGTATAAAGTATCGAAAAGAATTCAAGATTGTCTAATGATACTAGAAGGTAGTGTTGCACAAGATTTGTCTCTGGTGCAGAAAGCCAACTGCACCCCACATATTTACAAGTACCCTGTTCCACAAGAGAAAGATGATTCAAGAATATACTGATTACTTGACACTCACCCGATAATTGAATGGCAACAATAATATTAACAATATTAAACATAATAATGTTAACAACAGTAATAGTTGCGATAATTTATATCTGCTAGCTCAAAAAGCTCACCGTACCTTTATCAGTCTATCCTCTAGGCCCAAATAACGATTAAACTATGCTCCTTTTGTTTT
>NC_142678.1:4997169-5014669 GCF_964200805.1 Pocillopora damicornis
TATGAGTCCCAAATGTGAAGTAGATCGAGTCAATCAGCTCTCGGAACCTGCTACATGCTGACATTGATTTGTTCCGATTTTAGTTCTTAGCTTATCCTGGCTGCCAGAGGCTTTTCGTGCGCAGTTTCTGGTTTCGGTTAGTCTTTATTTTGAGCCGCGCGAAAAGCCTCTGAAACGAAACTGACTGATGAAAAGCGGCTTATGACCAGTTAATTTTTCAAATCGATCGCAGGCTCAAGTTGTGGGTGGTTTCAGGTGTTCGTAACTGGTCTTAGGTGATAGTAGGTGGTTGTAGGTCATTCCACGTTTTAGTGATTACGGAAAAGGGCCCATAAAAACTAGAATTAAAGATTCCTAGCGTCCCTAACAAAAGGGTTAATATTTTCTTTTCAAACTAGGCGAGTTCATCCAGGTGTCACTTTCATGCGCTCTGCGCTCGCCCAAACACCCTTCGTGCAGTGCAACCTGTCTATAAAATTGAAAAGGACAACAAAACAAAGCTAGAATTCCAAGTCATGTGAGCCCTGTCACCATTTATTTTTATTTGGATTTTGTCAGTTGTGGGCTTTTCTCTCAGGCTCTCTTCTAGATGCTCCTTGATGAGCTCCTTGACAGCAGTTAAACTTTTACCCCAGTTGCCTTTCCTGGTAGGCTGTCTATGTGGCATAGCTTAATGAAATTGGCCCTGTATGGCTGAATTAGATACGACTTGGGAAGCCCATTAGTGACCTTTGTAAGTTCAAGGAAAAAAGAATCACCCACACAAAACTTGTCAAAGAATTTTTTGGAAGCATTTTTGGTGAAATTAATAGTATGATTACAGGAGCCAAGGTTACTGTTGACCACATTAAAATAAAAACAGAGTTTTTCCCTGGTAGTGATTATAAATTCATTTTCTTCATACCAGGTTTAAATGGAGCAACAGCTAACTATGCATGTGCATGGTGTAAAATCCAAAAGGATGATAGATGGAAAACAGATCAGTATTTCAGTTATTTCAATTCCAAGCCACTTTCAAGGTCTTTATAAGAATTGAAAGAAATGTCCGAAAAATCAAAGGATGATTATGGCTGCTGTAACGAACCCCTTCTGGACATTGAATACGACCATATAATTGTGGATGAACTTCACCTCCTTTTAAGAATAACTGATAAGTGTTAACTGCCAATTTAATAACAGAAGTTAATGATTGGGATATTTAGGAGAGTATTGAAAACCTGATCAACAAACAGGCACACCTAAATAAGTTCATTGACAGCAGAAAGTCTTGTGAATTTTCTTTTGATGTCTGGAAAAAAAAACGCAGATGGCAAAGAAAGTTTTGTTCATGACTGGACAAGTCTCATGGGAAATGATAAGAAAATATTGCTGTTTTACCTTCCAGAGAAAATGATCTCTTGAGGCCTAAAACTGCTGACAATATCATAAAAATATGAGTGGATTTTGCAGTGGCCTGAGCAAAACTCTCAGTCACTGGCAACCGAATACCAGCCCTACAGAGTTTTGGCTTAAAGCAAAATAATGGGTGAATGACTTCATTTCTCTCACAGGATTAAGGGAAGGTTATGAGTGAAAGAGTTACCCAATACATTCATATAATGGTTTCCAACATATCCCATGGTTTTTCCAAATGTACCAAGCAGTAAGAATATTAACAGGACAAGGAGTTGAAAGGAACATTGATGTTGCAAGGTCCAAGAATGCAAGAATCATGCCAATGGTACTTAAGAAAAAGGGAACGGGAGCCCAGATCCTATCAGGAACACAAAACTGAGTACTGGGAGGAGGACAAATTCCAAAAAAGAAAAAAAAAATGTACCCCCTAAAATTACTACTCCACCTCTTTCTAATCTGCAAAGTGGTTAAAGTGCTGTTGCATCTCAAACTCACTCTGCTGCGCCTTTGAGCTCAGTTGACTTTCCAAAAATGACAGTGCCTCAGCTTAAGGAATAATTCAAGGAAAGAGGAATCAAACGCATCCCTAAGAAAACAAAACATTAGCTTGTAAGATTATTGAAGAGCATTACTGACAAAGAAAACCACTCAGCCTCTGTTTAAAAATAAATGACATTGTCATTAGATGCAGATAGTAAAAGTAGCATAACATATAGCATTTAGCCTGCTGCAGGTATAATAGCTGTACCTGTCCCACTTTCTAGGATAGTCAATCTGAGAAATGAACATTATTCATATTACTATAAAACTCAAACTTTCTTTAATATTAGATCACAATTTCTCTTCTAATGTAAGCTTATTAAGCTCCTCGAGCTCCAAAAATATAACAGAAGTTTTATGTACTTTGTGATCCAGTGATCGCCTCGAAATAACTCATTCAACTCTAACCCTTAAACTCCCAAGATCTCATTAGTAATTCTCCTTACTTTCTGCCATACAGTTCTTGAGATGTTAGTTTTGAGAATTTGGTATTGGATCAACTGATAATCTTCTAACTAATATTTTTCTTCATTCTCATCACTTGTGTGCTCTATGTTGCATTGATATTGTAAGGAGAAATTCTGTCTTGGTCACTTATGGGAGTTTAAGGGTTAAAACATACTCCCTGACTGTTGGCTTTTCTTCTCCTTTACATCGGCTTTAAAAAGTCACTTGTGACTTGTGACAACTGCTAGAAATAACCAAGGCATTTTTCTCTGATGGTCTACCATTTCAGAGCTAGCAGAAATACATGCCCATCGTGTTGACTACTGAGAAAATCCATGCTGGTAGTGTTGATTACTGACAACATGTGGAAAATCCAGCAAGTAAACTGTTCACCATGCCCACTGCTGGCAGGTGCCCAAAAACAAAAATTTTGATTTGAGTCAGCACATAAAGAAAGAAGTGCATCAACAACGAGTCCTTTAAAATAGCTTCATACAACTGGTACATAAAGTCTACTCCTGATCATTTTTTTCTGACAGCTAGGTTATGAGAGTAGCCACAATGTTACACTGTGAGGGTTCAAATCCTAATGGGAACACATTCAATTTCATGAGTTTTTTTGGCTTCATCTCGTTCTTGTGACAAAATGAAAACTCCTATCTGTCTGACCTTGTATATAAATTGCTTGATTTGAGAGAAATAAAAGTGAGCCCTAAATATATGGAAGGAATTTCAGCAGACTTTGATGCAGACTCTGCATCCATTTTTAACAGTCTGCTGGGCTGAACTAATAAGTCACAAGCAAAACTCACAACAATTACATACTCAAATGCTTTCTTCGAATTAGAGCTTTAACATGAAGCTAATTCAAAAACAAATAGTGTTTTGTTTCTGCTGCTCTGTTTTTTACCATGGATCTCCTCTAACCTGTAACAAGCTTACTCTCGTTATCAACATGTATTTCCACAATCTGTGATCATTTCAATAACTGCTATTTGTGAATGACCGAACAACCAAGTTTGATTCCAATCCACTGAAATTTGTGAAGAGGAAAATAGAAAACTTTACTTTTTCACCAAACTATAACTTCAGTCTAACCTAAAGAGAGTATATCACCAAAACTTTATATCTATAATGCACCTGCTTCCCTACTGTGCTTGTTCCATGTATTTGTAATCTTGCATCAGATAGACTTACATGTATCAACAATAATATCAAGGCAACTTCATGTGTTCCTCATAGTGGTTAATGAGCTGGGAAGCACTGCTAAGTTCCTCCTGACAAATCCAGCAAGTAAATGTTTCATCGTAATCTGAGGAATATGGCTGCTGTCCAGAGTGCAATTTTTCATGCCTTTGAAGTGTTCCCTTCTGAGTAAACCACTTGTCACAAGCTTTGAACTGGTATGGCTTCTCTCCAGCATGGGATCTTTTATGTACTCTCAGAATTATTTTACGACTAAACCACTTGTCACAGCTTTTACACTGGTAGGGCTTCTCTCTAGTGTGGGATCTTTGATGTACTTGTAGTTTTCTTTTCTGCATAAACCGCTTACCACACGTTTTACACTGGTATGGCTTCTCTCCAGTATGAGATCTCATATGTGCTTTTAGAGTTTTTTTTTGTGTAAACACTTATCACAAGTTTTGCACTGGTATGGCTTCTCTCCAGTGTGAGATCTATTATGAACTTGTAGACTTCTTTTCTGAGTAAACCTCTTGTCACAGCTTTTGCACTGGTATGGCTTCTCTCCAGTGTGGAATCTTTCATGTACTTGTAGATTTCCTTTATGAGTAAACTGCTTATTACAAGTTTTACACTGGTATGGCTTCTCTCCAGTGTGGGATCTATTATGTTTTTGTAGACTTCCCTTATGAGTAAACCACTTGTCATAAGTTTTGCACTGGTATGACTTCTCTCCAGTGTGGGATCTTTTATGTCTATGTAGATTTCCTTTACGACTAAACCACTTGTCACAAGTTTTGCACTGGTATGGCTTCTCTCCAGTGTGGGATCTTTCATGTAATTGTAGATTTCCTTTCTGATTAAACCACTTGTCACAAGTTTTGCACTGGTATGGCTTCTCTCCAGTGTGGGATCTTTCATGTACTGTTAGATCACGCTTTTGTGCATAGCACTTGTCACATGTTTCGCACTGGTATGGCTTCTCTCTAGTGTGGGATCTTTCATGTACTGTTAGAGAGTTTTTTCGTGCAAAGCACTTGTCACATGTTTTGCACTGGTATGGCTTCTCTCCAGTGTGGGATCTTTTATGTCTATGTAGATTTCTTTTATTACTAAACCACTTGTCACAGCTTTTACACTGGTATGGCTTCTCTCCAGTGTGGGATCTTTTATGTCTATGTAGATCACCCTTTTGTGCAAACCCTTTGTCACAAGTTTTGCACTGGTATGGCCTCTCTCCAGTGTGGAATCTTTCATGTACTGTTAGATCACTCTTTCGTGCAAAGCACTTGTCACATGTTTTTCACTGGTATGGCTTCTCTCCAGTGTGGGATCTCTCATGAACCTCTAGATCTCTTTCTCTATGAAAGCACTTGTCACAGGTTTTGCACTGGTGTGGCTTTTTCCCAGAAGTGGATGTTTTGGCCATGCTAAAGTATTCTAAAATGTAAGAAGCAAACATAAAAGAGATTTATTCAACCAGATGTGCATATTTGACAGGGTTTCAGAAGCAATGAATTAAGTTTGAATAAACAAATAAATTGGATGGTGAGTTGAGCAAAATATGTTTCAAACAGCCATACTCTTCCAGGAAAGAAAGTTTTACTATAACAATTGCCACTAACAAAGGGATTCACAGACAGTGCAATTTCTGGCCAAGGCCCTAAAAGAAAAACCTTAACATGAGTAAGGAAATGCTAAGAGAAATGCATTTCCAACATGTCCCTTTACATAGCTTCACACAACCAGTTCATACAATCTAAATGTTGTCCCTGTGATTTTAAACTTTAATCTATAGTTGTCATTGTGTGAACAATTTGTTCAATGAACTTGTCTTAATGGAAAAGTCACTCCACCTATCACCATCAAGTGGAGCAACCCAAAGTGCAAAAAATGGACAACAGAAATTTCTAGTGGACACTTAACAAAAGAGATTCCTAATAGACTTTAATGGAAAGAATCTGGTTAAAAAAAAGGTAAAAGAAAATGATAAAAATAAAAAAAAGGAGTTTAACACTATATGTGTTATTTATATAGCACAATTTGTATAAAGTATGGAAGAGAATTCAAGATTGTATAATGATACTAGAAGGTTGTGTTACAGAAGATTTGTCTCAGGTGCAGAAAGCCAACTGCGTCCGACATATTTACAAGTACCCTGTTCCACAAGACAAAGATGATTCTTTGACACTTAACTGATTATTTGACACTTAACTGATAATTGAATGGTAAGAATAATATTAACAATATTTAATGTAATAATGATAACAATAGTAATAGTTATGATAATTCATATCTGCTTGCTCAAAGAGCTCACAGTTCCTCTATCAGTCTATCCTCTTGGCCCAAATATTGATTAAACTATGCTCCTTTTGATTTTGCCTGCTGAATAAAATTCATTTTCCCATTTCACCGCAATTTCTTTTGTTTCATACAACAAGACATTCCCCATTATAGGATATTCCAGCATCTCACCCTTGCCCTGGTCAGATGTTAAACCCAAGGTATCTTATTTCAGACAACACTCCCTTCACAAATTTAGCAGCTCTTTTGGGTGTAAGTTGCAGATTGAAATGGTAAAATGCTCCCTCTTCAAATAAATAAAATTAGTCTTCAGGGCTTGTATGACTAATAGATCACCTATCCAGATATTTATGCCATGAAAAGTCTTGTTATCAATTAAGTGGCTGAGACACCAGTGTAAAATTATTTTGAGAAGTTTTATCATCATGCGTAGTGTCACAGCAAGGACTAAAAAAAAAAGAAACCTCACTTTTCAATCTACTGGGCATAATTCCCTAATTCAAGCATTAAAATGCGTTCTTTTGACCGAAAGGAAATTCCTCTAAATGCCCTAATCACATCTCCAAAGATATTTCTGCAAGGAAAAGCTTTGATTTTTTACGCACCATACTGAGATGATTTTTGGATGTTTATCGTCTTCTTTAGTGCTCTGAAATAAACAATCAGTAACACCAGGAAACTACTAACTCACTGACTCATTTCAACGACATGTGTGGCTTCGCCTCCTGTATGAGATATTAGCCATAAAAATAAAAAAATTACCTTCTTTCATCAACACTCCTACATCCAATCCTCTCAATGAGTATAAACGTTTCCTAACTGTATAATTTTACCTGTTTTTTATCTTTAAGTTTTTGGTATTTCACTCGAAGTAAAACCATAACTTTTCAGGATTGCAAATAATTTTTCAGCTTTTAGCGTGAATTTGTAGGCTTTTGTCAAGGCTCATTGTTTTCCTAACTGTCATTAATAAATGGGCAGTCAGCACATGTCTTCAACACTCAACATGATTTATTAACAGTACTGAAAGGAACATTTACCTTAAATTACTTAAAATAATTTCAGCATCAGAATCTTTATTTTGATCAACATGTTTTGCAAACGGCTCAATTTTTCGGTGTCTGTTCAAGCGTGAAATATACAACTTTGTCGAGACAAACTGTCGCGCTTCTCCATGGGAAATCCGTACTGTACAGTACCTACTTTAATTTGAACGTGTAAGAAGGCTTTGCAAACGACATTGAACAGGATTTGGCAGAAAATAAATCTTGATTAAAGGTAGTATGTAAGTGCAGAAACGTAAACACGATAATGTGACGGTGTTTACACAAACTTGCATGTTTCACGCTTCAACAAATACGTGGAAAGATGAACACTGTAAACAAAAATACTCCCTGTAGCACTCTTCGAATTTCGAAACTTTATACTCGTTTAGGTTTCCGAAAAGCTTTTCACGCATTTCTTGGCTGCTTAGTTGCCTAACATGAAAAGTTCATCATAGCATCACAGCGACTTTTACTTCAGTTGGACGATCAGTAAGCGTAATATTTTGCTATGAAATTCTAGTTCTTCGGTGAAAAATCGCTGATAAGTGCGCTTAAAGTTCCGGCTGCCGCCGGCAGCCGGCTGTTATTTTGAACCTTGCTTTCATCAAAGTACATTCATCTCTTTTATTCCAAATTATCTGTTGCCCAAATAACTTATTAAGTGTAAAATTTCTTTAGTAAGGAAACTCTCTCATATGCTTTTGGCTGACAAAGGGACAGCCATCTCAAAAGGAGAAGGATTTGCTAACTATTCATCCATCCAAACTTTCCATGGTGCATTCATGAAAAATTCTTCAGTTGGTAGTATTTGGGAGGCACTGGTTTGAATGAAGTCAAAACCTACATATTTTTGCCTTCCTTTTCTGCAATTGCTTAAATTGCAGTTTACCGGAGAGCATCACTGTTGAAACATTGGTTTCATTGAGATATCCATTTGGTTCAAGATATGCTTAATGGCAATGGAAACATTTTAACAGTTGAGACATTCCAAAGTAAATTTCAAATGAAAACAAACTACTTCAGTTCTTTTAATTGATAGCCGTAACTCCATCGCATTTGAAAAGGAAACCCAGATGAATATAAAATATTTAAGTATATACCCAACTACTACTACCATCGTGGGAAATAAGCTTAATTTAACATTGTACTCATACCTTACAAGTTTTTATGTTTTCCAAAGTGATTCGCCCTTGTCTCCTCATTAAACCGACGTTAGCTTGTAACTGCCGCCTCACTTACAGGTTCCCCAAGGTTGTTCACTTGAACAGGGAAGAGAGGACACTGGGAACAAGATTGAGCATTAGGACTAGGAGTTTTCTCACGCATCATACCTACCTACGCTGCCTGTATATCATTTTATTTTAAGAACAGTCTTAGTTTTCAAAATTCCCGCGAAAAACTCTGTTCTCACCACGTCCGCGAGAGTATCACAATCAGAAGTTTGACTGTCTTCACTAGAAGAACGTTTCTCGTAATCGCGTGTGACAGAGCGTCGTTACACAATAATTTCATTTGCTACAATTAGCCAGCACACTGTAACCTCTGGTTAGGTTCTCAAATGAAGAAAAAATACGGGCAAAGGAAGTCTCCAAGGGTTTTGTATGGGATGTGAGAGCTTCTGTTGATATGAGAGCTCCTTTTGATATGTTCCTGGGTGGACATTATTACTCTAGTATGGTTGTATATGTTACTGAAAAGACTATAGTGATCGGCATAATAAGTAAAAAGTTTAATGCAATGAAAAGGTAAAGCAAGTGAAAGTTTTCCTTCCTTCCGCTGATCCGAGGTTTTTACGGCCATGGAGTCATCCCGATGGATTTTCAGTCAGCGGTTGAGCAGGTGGCCTAGATTGGTCTTTACGGGAAAAATAAGGGTGCTTTCCTTTAGGAGGATCCGGATTAGGTTTTTGTGATCCAAGATCACACAGATCACGTTGCATCAAAGGAACTTAGCTTTAGTTCATTAGA
The DNA here is from genome assembly GCF_964200805.1 of Pocillopora damicornis. Taxonomy (NCBI): domain Eukaryota; kingdom Metazoa; phylum Cnidaria; class Anthozoa; order Scleractinia; family Pocilloporidae; genus Pocillopora; species Pocillopora damicornis. The sequence goes on from NC_142678.1 coordinate 5,006,054, forward strand.
TCAGTCACCATGACAGCAGGCGCGAAATTGTAGAGCCACCAAGCGGAATCGCGCGCTAAATTTAAAAACGAAAACAAGATTGCCGTCGCGGATAGAACAGCTGTTGTTTCGTTAGTAACAGGGACCGCGCAGCAAGTTGTGGAGTGGGGGGGGGGGGGGGGGGCTAAAGAAGAATGTGTGAAGGAAATGTTTTTGTTAAATTATTCTTTGTTTAATTTACTTTTATTCTAGCAAAAAAGTGGGGGGGGGGGGGGCTAAAGCCCCCCCAGCCCCTCCCTCTGCGCGGTCCCTGAGTAAAGGAACTTTCCGATGATTCAATACTAATAGAAGTGAGAAGTTGTCAAGATGAAGAATTTCTATTGTTTCTTTTGATAAGGGAGAGGTAGAGCCATGTCCGCATCGAAAATTATTTCCAACGTATTAAACCACTCTACATTGTTTCAAATTTTTAAAGTCGTTTTCAGATGTCAAGAACTACAGTCAGCTGTTTGGGACGCCTTTTAGCTATTTGCCTATGTCTGCCTTATGGACAAAGGAGTGGTGGGAGACCTGCCAATGACTTACAGAAGCAAGTATTAATTACGATAAGGATACTCGGGAACCCTAAATGCCTGCGATCAGTGGCCGCTCGATTTAACATTACAAAATCGATTTTATTTCGCGTTTATCGCAGAATTTGTGGAGCAATTGCCAACAATCTTTCCGGTCAATATATGAAAACCTACTTGTTTGAAATTGAGCGCCGCTGGGCAAAATGATTAATTTCGGATCCTTCGCTCAGAGGAACGCGTTTGATCAATGATCCAATGATCCGTCTTTAGATTACGAAGATCAGTGATCCGATGAATTCTTGTCCAGAGTGGATTTGATAGACCACTGATCTGAAAATGGATTTGCTCGAAAGGAACGCCACAGATCAGAAATCCAGATCCGGCTTCTCCCAAAGGAACGCACCCTAAGTACCTTGATCTTGAGTGGGTACTCAAAAAACTGAAAATATCTTATTGTAAAACAAGAATCTATGCTATGAATATCAAAGTTACTTTTCCATTGATACCTACTCATAATTTCCGAAAAAAGTTTTTCATCATATAAACTGCGGTGTTATACAGGGATTTCCGGCCTGAGAAAAGCCGTAACAACACACGTGAAAAAATTTCGTATTTTTTCACGTGTGTTGATATAGCCAATCAGCTGCTGAACGTCACTCGCCTTTGGCGCCACTCGGACAATTTGATGAATGATCGGCAAAGCCTTCCCGGTTCTCAATATAAGGTAGTTTGTCGGAATGTTCTCGGATTGTGGCGGCTAAAATGCTAAAAAATCCGTATCGCTGACAGACAGTGAGGTTCAAACTTTCCTAGAAGGGGAAGAAAACCAATATACTAAAAGAAAAAACCGAAAGTTACGTATTCAGAGGCTTTGATGTTAGCATTTCTTAGCTGAGAATGAAAATCGACAACTGGTAGATTTGCCATCGGCCGATTTTGGCCGTTTACCTGAAAGAAGTCTTCTGTCGACTTTACGACCATTGTTGTTTTCGCAATCATGGTTCAGAGCTCAGCTTTTCTATCTTAAGAGTTAGAGCCAACGCACTCTACGATTATTATTTGGGGATTTTCGATTCATTTATTTTCATTGAAAATAGTCGGCTTTTCTTCCCAGTAAGAGGGCTTTTGTGTTTATATGATAAACAAAATAATACATGGTTCCTTGTAGATATGGAATTTCTCTTCTTGTGTTCAACTTGACATCTCACTCGTGAGCTATCGAGTGAAACACTCGAAGAGAAATTCCATATCTACGCGCGCCCATGTATTATTCTCTATTTATTCAACCGAAGGAAGGACATATCTAACAAGGTGTTACCTTTGAAACTCAGCACCAATAGATTAGGTTTGAATAGGCAGAGAAAATGGGCAGAATTCGGTGTAAAATTTACTTCAAACAGTAATACTGCTACATGAATGGATGTTTTATCATAATAATTGCCATTAGCAAAGGTATTTCCAGACAGTTCATGGCGAACAGTTTATTACATCATGGCCGCCGCGCATGCGAATCGCGTCACTTTATGGACTTAGATTGTATTTCGGTGCGTTTGAAATTACAGAGAAAACAGTGAAAACTGGACTTACCGTAGTCAAAACCTTCCTTTCATAGCTTATGAATAAAACTTTTGTCGGGTCGCCAAATCCAATTTAAAAGAAGAATATTTCCTTTTGCCTTTGAGCAATATTGTTTACAAAGAGTTGATGAATCGACGGTTCCCAACACTTTTGAAATTTCCTCCTGTTTCTGAAAAATCCCCCATACTTCTTCTCTAATTCCCCTTAAGTTTGTCTAAACGTGCTACCTTAAAACGTTCCACATAAGTTCTCTGTGCTCATGTTTGATGTCCTTAAATCTGAATCTCTTGTTCGAAAGCCATAGTCGATTTCTATACTGAAAACGGCCCATTAAAACTAGAATTAACGGTTCCTAGCGTCCCCGTAAAAAGAGTTAATATTTTCTTCTCAAACTAGACGAGTTCATCCAGGTGTCACTTTCATGCGCTCTGCGCTCGCTCAAACACCCTTCGTGCAATCATGCTGACACCAGCCTTACTTCGTCCACCATTTTGAAAATTTCCCTTCTAGCTAGGTAGCCTCTCCTCCTGTTTTCCGAGTTGGAATACAATACATTTTCCCGGGTTTCTTAAAAAACTGTCGGATGACAGAGAGAACTGTCAGCATGAATATGCAAAAGTAGTTGAGTTCAGTAAACCGGAGCTTATACCCCGTTCACACCAAAGCTTAAACATGTTTAAAATTTGTTTGATAAACAGATTTAATAATGATATGCAGCTAAATTTTTGGAGACGAAACCAATTTTCGCCCTGGAAATACCCTATCCATTGTAAAAAGAATAGCATAGAATTATCACTGAGGACCCTCTGAGAAAACCTCACAAGTTTTCCCTGGCCTACAGCTTGTGTTAGATTACGATGCCCTGTTGAAAGGAACAATTAGGGACCATGCATTGCGGTAATTATAAATTCATTCTCTGCATGCTAGGTTTAAATGGAGCAACAGCTAACTATGCATGTGCATGGTGTAAAATCCAAAAGGATGATAGATGGAAAATAGATCAGCATTTTAGTTATTTCAATTCAAAGCCACTTTCAAGGTATTTACAAGAATTGAAAGAAATGTCCAAAAAATCAAAGAATGATTATGGCTGCTGTAAGGAACCCCTTCTGGACATTGAATTGGATCATATAATTGTTGATGAACTTCACCTGCTTTTAAGAATAACTGATGAGTGTTACCTGCCAATTTAATAACAGAAGTTAATGATTGGGATATTTAGGAGAGTATTGAAAACCTGATCAACAAACAGGCACACCTAAATAAGTAATAAGTTCATTCACAGTAGAAGGTCTTGTGGAGTGTCTTTTGATGTCTGGGAAAGAAAAATGCAGATGGCAAAGAAAGTTCTGTTCACGAATGGATAAGTCTCATAAGAAATGATAAGAAAATAATGCTGTATCACCTTCCAGAGAAAATGAATGATTTCTTGAGGCCTGAAACTGCTGAACAGATCATAAAAATATGGGTGTACTTCACAGCCCTGTAAAAAATCTCAGAAACTGGCAACCGAATACCAGCCCCACAGAGTTTTGGTTGAAAGCAAAACAATAGGTGAGTGATTTCATTTCTCTCAAAGGATTAAGGGAAGGTTACAAGTGAAAGAGAGTTACCCAATACCTTCATATTATGGTTTCCCATATATCCCATGGCTTTTCCAAATGTACCAAGTAGTAAAAACATTTACAGAGCAAGGAGTTGAAAGGAACATTGATGTTGCAGGGTCCACCGTTTTCTGGAAATTCAACAAGTGGGACTCTATTGGAGATGTTCTTCCTCAAGAGTCATGTTAATGGCACTTATGAAAAAGGGAATGGGAGCCCAGATCCTATCAGAAACAAACTAGAGTACTGGGAAGAGGACATATTCCGAAAAAGAAAAACTGTACCGCCTGAAATTACTACACCTTTATCTAATCTGCAAAGTGGTTAAAGTACTGTTGCATCTTAAATTCACTCTGCTGTGCCTTTGAGCTCAAATGACTTTACAAAAATGACAGTTCCTCAGCTTAAAGAAGAATTAAAGGAAAGAGGAAGCAAAGGCATCCTTAGAAAACAAACATTAGCTTGTAAGATTATTGAAGAGCATTACTGACAAAGAAAACCAGTCAACCTCTATTTAAAAAGAAATGACATTGTCATTAGATGCAGATTGTAAAAGTGGCATAGCATATAGCATTTGGCCTGCTGCAGGTGTAATAGCCGTACCTGTTGTAATAATGGCCTGTTAATACCCTGATAGATGCAGATAAACTCAACAGGTTTCTTTAATCTACACCAGCGCCATGTTACAGTACCATGATTCTTTTCGCACCGATAAATCCATATAACAGTAACAAAATGTCTAAACACTACACCTGTCCCACTTTATAAGATAGTCAATCTGAAAAATCAAAATTATTCATTTTACTGCAAAACTCAAACGTTCTTTAAATCTTAATCTTACATCAGATAGAATTATCAACAATAAAATCAAGGGAAATTCATGTGTTCTTCATAGTGGTTAATGAGCTGGGATGCACTCAGCTCAGTTCCTCCTGACAAATCCAGCAAGTAAATGTTTCATTGTAATCTGAGGAATATGGCTGCTGTCCAGAGTGCAATTTTTCATGCCTTTGAAGTGTTCCCTTCTGAGTAAACCACTTGTCACAAGCTTTGCACTGGTATGGCTTCTCTCCAGTGTGGGATCTTTCATGTCTATATAGATTTCTTTTATCACTAAACAAGTTCTCACAGCTTTTACACTGGTATGGCTTCTCTCCAGTGTGGGATCTTTCATGTACTGTTAGATAACCCTTTCGTCCAAACCCTTTGTCACAAGTTTTGCACTGGTATGGCCTCTCTCCAGTGTGGGATCTTTCATGTCTATGTAGATCACCCTTTTGTGCAAACCCTTTGTCACAAGTTTTGCACTGGTATGGCTTCTCTCCAGTGTGGGATCTTTCGTGTACTGTTAGATGACTTTTTTCTGCAAACCACTTGTCACAAGTTTTGCACTGGTATGGCTTCTCTCCAGTGTGGGATCTTTCATGTCTATGTAGATAACTTTTATCACTAAACCACTTGTCACAGCGTTTACACTGGTATGGCTTCTCTCCAGTGTGGGATCTTTCATGTCTATGTAGATAACTTGTATTACTAAACCACTTGTCACAGCGTTTACACTGGTATGGCTTCTCTCCAGTGTGGGATCTTTCATGTCTATGTAGATCACCCTTTTGTGCAAACCCTTTGTCACAAGTTTTGCACTGGTATGGCCTCTCTCCAGTGTGGGATCTTTCATGTCTATGTAGATCACCCTTTTGGACAAACCCTTTGTCACAAGTTTTGCACTGGTATGGCCTCTCTCCGGTGTGGGATCTTTCGTGTACTGTTAGATGACTCTTTTTTGCAAACCACTTGTCACAAGTTTTGCACTGGTATGGCTTCCCTTGAGTGTGGAATCTTTCATGTACTGTTAGATCACCCTTTTGTGCAAAGCACTTGTCACAAGTTTTGCACTGGTATGGCTTCTCTCCAGTGTGGGATCTCATATGTGCTTTTAGAGTTTCTTTTTGTGTGAACCACTTATCACATGTCTTACACTGGTATGGCTTCTCTCCAGTGTGGGATCTTTCATGTCTATGTAGATCACCCTTTTGTGCAAACCCTTTGTTACAAGTTTTGCACTGGTATGGCCTCTCTCCAGTGTGGGATCTTTCATGTCTATGTAGATTTCTTTTATCACTAAACCACTTGTCACAGCTTTTACACTGGTATGGCTTCTCTCCAGTGTGGGATCTCTCATGAACCTCTAGATCTCTTTGTCTATGAAAGCACTTGTCACAGGTTTTGCACTGGTATGGCTTTCCTCTAGTGTGAGATCTCTCATGTCTTTGTAGATTTCCTTTTTTTACAAAACACTGGTCACAAGTTTTGCACTGATATGGCTTTTTCCCAGAAGTGGAAATTTTTTTTTTTGCCATGCAGTGTTCTAAAATGTAAGCAAACAAAAAAGAGATTTACTCAACCAGATGCACATATTTGACAGGGTTTCAGAAGCAATGTCTTAAGTTTGAATAAACAAAGAAATTGGATGGTGAGTTGGGTAAAATATGTTTTAAACACTGTAGTACTCTTCCAGGAAAGGAAGGTCTACTATAACAATTGCCACAAACAAAGGGATTCACAGACAGTGCAATTTCTGGCAAAAGCCCTGAAAGAAAAACCTTCACATGAGTAAGGACCTACAAAGAGAAGTGCATTTCCAACAAGTCCCTTTACATAGCCTCACCCAACCAGTTCACACAATCTACATGTTGTCCTTGTGATGTTAAACTTTAATCTTTAGTTGTCACTGTCTCAAGTGGAGAACCCAAAGTACAAAAACTGGACAAAACAAATTTCTAGTGGACACTACAAAAGAGATTCCCAATAGACTTTAATAGAGAGAATCTGGTTAAAAGGTAAGACAATGATAAAAGTCACAAAAAAAGGAGTTTAACACCTCATGCGGCTACTGATATAGCACAATTTGTATAAAGTATGGAAAAGAATTCAAGATTCTCTAATGATACTAGAAGGTAGTGTTGCACAAGATTTGTCTCTGGTGCAGAAAGCCAACTGCACCCCACATATTTACAAGTACCCTGTTCCACAAGAGAAAGATGATTCAAGAATATACTGATTACTTGACACTCACCCGATAATTGAATGGCAACAATAATATTAACAATATTAAACATAATAATGTTAACAACAATAATAGTTGCCATAATTTATATCTGCTAGCTCAAAAAGCTCACCATTCCTCTATCAGTCTATCCTCTAGGCCCAAATAATGATTAAACTATGCTCCTTTTGTTGCTATTCTGTTGATTAAAATTAATTTTCCCTTTTCCGCATGCTAAACTCAAGGTATCTTAGTTAAGACATCGCTTCCCTTCTCAAATTTGGCAGCTCTTTTGGGTATAAATTGCTGATTGAAATGGTAAAATGCTCCCTCCTCAAATAAATAAAATTAGTCTTCAGAGCTTGTATGACTAAGATCAACTTTCCACATATTTATGCCATGAACAGTCTTGTCATCATATACGTGCCTGAGACACCAGTGTAAAATTATTTTGAGAGATTTTATCATCATGTGTAGTGTCACGGCAAGGACTAAAAAAAAACCTTTACTTTCCAATCTACTGGGCATAATTCCCTAATCCAACCATTAAAATGCTTTCTCTTGATAGAAACTAAATTCCTCTATGTGCCCCAATCACACCTTTTAAGATATTTCTGCAAGGAAAAGCTTAGATTTTTTACGCACCATACTGAGATGATTTTAAGATGTTTATCGTCTTCTTTAGTGCTCTGAAATAAACAATCAGTAGCACCAGGAAACTACTAACTCACTGACTCATTTCAACGACATGTGTGGCTTTGCCTCCTATATGAGGTATTAGCCATAAAAATAAAAAAAATTACCTTCTTTCATCAACACTCCTACATCCAAACTAACTCACTGACTCATTTCAACGACATGTGTGGCTTCGCCTCCTGTATGAGATATTAGCCATAAAAATAGAAAAATTACCTTCTTTCATCAACACTCCTACATCCAATCCTCTCAATGAGTATAAACGTTTCCTAACTGTATAATTTTACCTGTTTTTAATCTTCAAGTTACTGGTCTTTCACTCGAAGTAAAGCCATAACTTTCAGGGTTGAAAATAATTCTTCAGCTTTTAGCGTGAATTTGTAGGCTTTTGTCAAGGCTCATTGTTTTCCTAACTGTCAATAATAAATGGGCAGTCAGCACATGTCTTCAACACTCAACATGATTTATTAACAGTACTAAAAGGAACATTTACCTTAAATTACTTAAAATAATTTCAGCATCAGAATCTTTATTTTGATCAACATGTTTTGTGGCAGCAATTCCTTTTCTAAGAAAACGTTGCAAACGGCTCAATTTTTCGGTGTTTGTTCAAGCGTGAAATATACAACTTCGTCAAGACAAACTGTCGCGCTTCTCCATGGGAAATCCGTACTGTACAGTACCGACTTTAATTTGAACGTGTAAGAAGGCTTTGCAAACGACATTGAACAGGATTTGGCAGAAAATAAATCTTGATTAAAGTTAGCATGTAAGTGCAGAAACGTAAACACGGTAATGTGATGGTGTTTACACAAACTTGCATGTTTCACGCTCCAACAAATACGTGGAAAGCCGAATACTGTAAACAAAAATACTCCCTGTAGCACGCTTCGAATTTCGAAACTTTATACTCGTTTACGTTTCCGAAAAGCTTCTCACGCATTTCTTGGCTGCTTAATTGCCTAGCATAAAATGTTCATCATAGCATCACAGCGACTTTTACCTCAGTTGGACGATCAGTAAGCGTAATATTTTGCTATGAAATTCTAGTTCTTCAGTGAAAAATCGCTGATAAGTGCGCTTAAAGTTCCGGCTGCCGCCGGCAGCTGGCTAGTATTTTGAACCTCGCTTTCATTAAAGT
>NC_142678.1:5019669-5037169 GCF_964200805.1 Pocillopora damicornis
CAAATCGGGCCGCGGAGCGAGCGTATAACAAAGAAAACAAAACAGTTTTATAATAAGTTGGTATTATTCAGAGAAAAAATTAAATTGACTGAGAATAGGAAACTACAAAAAGAACAGTGACATTTGAAATGATGTGTGCTAAACAGAACTTGCCAATCTCGCGAGATGCATGTAGCTTATAAATTCCCTAAAATTACCGCAGTTACAAACAGCATCCTTATTAGTCCCAAATGTAAAGTAGATCGAGTCAATCAGCTCTCGGAACCTGCTACATGCTGACATTAATTTGTTCCAATTTTAGTTCTTTAAGCTTATCCTGGCTGCCAGAGGCTTTTCGTGCGCAGTTTCTGGTTTCAGTTAGTCTTTATTTTGAGCCGCGCGAAAAGCCTCTGAAACGGAGCGCTGTTTCTTTAATGAAAAGCGGCTTACGACCAGTTAATTTTTCAAATCGATCGCAGGCTCAAGTTGTGGGTGGTTTCAGGTGTTCGTAACTGGTCTTAGGTGATAGTAGGTGGTTGTAGTTCATTCCACGTTTTAGTGATTACGGAAAAGGGCCCATAAAAACTAGAATTAAAGATTCCTAGCGTCCCTAACAAAAGGGTTAATATTTTCTTTTCAAACTAGGCGAGTTCATCCAGGTGTCACTTTCATGCGCTCTGCGCTCGCCCAAACACCCTTCGTGCAGTGCAACCTGTCTATAAAATTGAAAAGGACAACAAAACAAAGCTAGAATTCCAAGTCATGTGAGCCCTGTCACCATTTATTTTTATTTGGATTTTGTCAATTGTGGGCTTTTCTCTCAGGCTCTCTTCTAGATGCTCCTTGACGAGCTCCTTGACAGCAGTTAAACTTTTACCCCAGTTGCCTTTCCTGGTAGGCTGTCTATGTGGCATAGCTTATTGAAATTGGCCCTGCATTGCTGAATTAGATACGACTTGAGAAGCCCATTAGTGACCTTGGTAAGTTAAAGGAGAAAAGAATCACCTACACAAAACTTGTCAAAGAATTTTTTGGGAGCATTTTTTGGTGAAATTAACAGTATCATAGTCAAGGTTACTGTTGGCCACATTGAAATAAAAACAGAGTTTTCCCTGGTAGTGATTATAAATTCATTTTCCTCATGCTAGGTTTATATGGAGCAACAGCTAACTATGCATGTGCATGGTGTAAAATCCAAAAGGATAATAGATGAAAAACAGATCAGTATTTCAGTTATTTCAATTCCAAGCCACTTTCAAGATCTTTATAAGAATTGAAAGAAATGTCCAAAAAATCAAAGGATGATTATGGCTGCTGTAAGGAACCCCTTCTGGACATTGAATTGGACCATATAATTGTTGATGAACTTCACCTCCTTTTAAGAATAACTGATAAGTGTTAACTGCCAATTTAATAACAGAAGTCAATGATTGGGATATCGAGGAGAGTATTGAAAACCTGATCAACAAACAGGCACACCTAAATAAGTTCATTGACAGCAGAAAGTCTTGTGAATTTTCTTTTGATGTCTGGAAAAAAAAAACGAAGATGGCAAAGAAAGTTTTGTTCATGACTGGACAAGTCTCATGGGAAATGATAAAAAAATATTGCTGTTTTACCTTCCAGAGAAAATGATCTCTTGAGGCCTAAAACTGCTGACAATATCATAAAAATATGGGTGGATTTTGCAGTGGCCTGAGCAAAACTCTCAGTCACTGGCAACCGAATACCAGCCCTACAGAGTTTTGGCTCAAAGCAAAATAATGGGTGAATGACTTCATTTCTCTCACAGGATTAAGGGAAGGTTATGAGTGAAAGAGTTACCAAATACATTCATATAATGGTTTCCAACATATCCCATGGTTTTTCCAAATGTACCAAGCAGTAAGAATATTTACAGGGCAAGGAGTTGAAAGGAACATTAATGTTGCAAGGTCCACTAATTTCATGAAATCCAACAAGAGGGACTCTGTTGGAGATGTTCCTCATCAAGAATAATGCCAATGGCACTTAAGAAAAAGGGAACGGGAGCCCAGATCCTATCAGGAACACAAAACAGAGTACTGGGAGGAGGACATATTCCAAAAAAGAAAAAAAATGTACCCCCTAAAATTACTACTCCACCTCTTTCTAATATGCAAAGTGGTTAAAGTGCTGTTGCATCTCAAACTCACTCTGCTGGGCATTAATGAGCTCAGTTGACTTTACAAAAATGACAGTTCCTCAGCTTAAGGAAGAATTAAAGGAAAGAGGAATCAAAGGCATTGCTAGGAAAACAAAACATTAGCTTGTAAGATTATTGAAGAGCATTACTGACAAAGAAAACCAGTCAGCCTCTGTTTAAAAATAAATGACATTGTCATTAGATGCAGATAGTAAAAGTAGCATAGCATATAGCATTTGGCCTGCTGCAGGTGTAATAGCTGTCCCACTTTATAAGATAGTCAATCTGAGAAATCAAAATTATTCATTTTACTACAAACTCAAACGTTCTTTAATATTAGATCACAATTTCTCTTCTAATGTAAGCTTATTAAGCTCCTCAAGCTCCGCAAATATAACAGAAGTTTTATGTACTTTGTGATCCAGTGATCGCCTTGAAATAACTCATTCAACTCTAACCCTTAAACTCCCAAGATCTCATTAGTAATTCTCCTTACTTTCTGCCATATAGTTCTTGAGATGTTAGTTTTGAGAATTTGGTATTGGATCAACTGATAATCTTCTAACTACTATTTTTCTTCATTCTCATCACTTGTGTGCTCTATGTTGCATTGATATTGTAAGGAGAAATTCTGTCTTGGTCACTTATGGGAGTTTAAGGGTTAAAACATACTCCCTGACTGTTGGCTTTTCTTCTCCTTTACATCGGCTTTAAAAAGTCACTTGTGACTTGTGACAACTGCTAGACATAACCAAGGCATTTTTTCTCTGATGATCTACCATTTCAGAGCTAGCAGAAATACATGCCCATCGTGTTGACTACTGAGAATATCCATGCTGGTAGTTTTGATCACTGACAACATGTGCATCAGCAATAACAATTGGTGACTGTATGAAACTGTTCACCATGCCCACTGCTGGCAGGTGTTAAAAACAAAAATTTTGATTTGAGTCAGCACATAAAGAAAGAAGTGCATCAACAACGAGTCCTTTAAAATAGCTTCATGCAACTGGTACATAAAGTCTACTCCTGATCATTTTTTTCTGACAGCTAGGTTATGAGAGTAGCCACAATGTTACACTGTGAGGGTTCAAATCCTAATGGTAACATTCAATTTCATGAGCTTTTTTGGCTTCATCTCATTCTTGTGACAAAATGAAAACTCCTATCTGTCTGACCTTGTATATAAATTGCTTGATTTGAGAAAAATAAAAGTGAGCCCTAAATATATGGAAGGAATTTCAGCAGACTTTGATGCAGACTCTGCATCCATTTTTAACAGTCTGCTGGGCTGAACTAATAAGTCACAAGCAAAACTCACAACAATTACATACTCAAATGCTTTCTTCGAATTAGAGCTTTAACATGAAGCTAATTAAAAAATAAATAGTGTTTTGTTTCTGCTGCTCTGTTTTTTACCATGGATCTCCTCTAACATGTAACAAGCTTACTCTCGTTATTGACATGTACTTCCACAATCTGTCATCATTTCAATAATTGCTATTTGTGAATGACCCAACAACCAAGTTTGATTCCATTCCACTGAAATTTCTGAAGAGGAAAATAGAAAACTTTACTTTTTTACCAAAATATAACTTCAGTCTAACCTAAAGAGAGTATATCACCAAAACTTTATATCTATAATGCACCTGCTTCCCTATTGTGCTTGTTCCATGTATTTGTAATCTTACATCAGATAGACTTACATGTATCAACAATAATATCAAGGCAACTTCATGTGTTCCTCATAGTGGTTAATGAGCTGGGAAACACTGCTCAGTTCCTCCTGACAAATCCAGCAAGTAAATGTTTCATCATAATCTGAGGAATATGGCTGCTGTCCAGAGTGCAATTTTTCATGCCTTTCAAGTGTTCCCTTCTCAGTAAACCACTTGTCACAAGCTTTGCACCGGTATGGCTTCTCTCCAGCATGGGATCTTTTATGTACTCTCAGAATTGTTTTACGACTAAACCACTTGTCACAGCTTTTACACTGGTAGGGCTTCTCTCTAGTGTGGGATCTTTGATGTACTTGTAGTTTTCTTTTCTGCATAAACCGCTTACCACACGTTTTACACTGGTATGGCTTCTCTCCAGTATGAGATCTCATATGTGCTTTTACAGTTTCTTTTTGTGTAAACCACTTATCACCAGTTTTGCACTGGTATGGCTTCTCTCCAGTGTGGGATCTTTTATGTCTATGTAGATTTCCTTTATGACTAAATCACTTGTCACAAGTTTTGCACTGGAATGGCTTCTCTCCGGTGTGGAATCTTTCATGTACTGTTAGATCACCCTTTCGTGCAAAGCACTTGTCACATGTTTTGCACTGGTATGGCTTCTCTCCAGTGTGGGATCTTTCGTGTACTGTTAGATCACCCTTTCGTGCATAGCACTTGTCACATGTTTTGCACTGGTATGGCTTCTCTCCAGTGTGGGATCTTTCATGTACTTGTAGATTTCCTTTCTGACTAAACCACTTGTCACAAGTTTTGCACTGGTACGGCTTCTCTCCAGTGTGGGATCTTTCATGTACTGTTAGAAACTGCTTTTGTGGAAACTGCTTGTCACAAGTTTTGCACTGGTATAGCCTCTCTCCAGTGTGGAATCTTTCATGTACTGTTAGATCACCCTTTCGTGCAAAGCACTTGTCACATGTTTTGCACTGGTATGGCTTCTCTCCAGTGTGGGATCTTTCATGTACTGTTAGATCACCCTTTCGTGCATAGCACTTGTCACATGTTTTGCACTGGTATGGCTTCTCTCCAGTGTGGGATCTTTCATGTACTTGTAGATTTCCTTTATGATTAAACCACTTGTCACATGTCTTACACTGGTATGGCTTCTCTCCAGTGTGGGATCTTTCATGTCTATGTAGATTTCTTTTATCACTAAACCACTTGTCACAGCTTTTACACTGGTATGGCTTCTCTCCAGTGTGGGATCTCTCATGAACCTCTAGATCTCCTTGTCTATGAAAGCACTTGTCACAGGTTTTGCACTGGTATGGCTTTTTCCCAGAAGTGGATGTTTTGGCCATGCTAAAGTATTCTATAATGTAAGAAGCAAACATAAAAGAGATTTACTCAACCAGACACGCATATTTGACAGGGTTTCAGAAGCAATGAATTAAGTTTGAATAAACAAAGAAATTGGACAGTGAGTTGAGCAAAATATGTTTCAAACAGTCATACTCTTCCAGGAAAGAAAGTTTTACTATAACAATTGCCACTAACAAAGGGATTCACAGACAGTGCAATTTCTGGCCAAGGCCCTGAAAGAAAAACCTTAACATGAGTAAGGACATGCTAAGAGAAATGCATTTCCAAAATGTCCCTTTACATAGCTTCACACAACCAGTTCATACAATCTAAATGTTGTCCCTGTGATTTTAAACTTTAATCTATAGTTGTCATTGTGTGAACAATTTGTTCAATGAACTTGTCTTAATGGAAAAGTCACTCCACCTATCACCATCAAGTGGAGCAACCCAAAGTGCAAAAAATGGACAACAGAAATTTCTAGTGGACACTACAAAAGAGATTCCTTCAATATATAGATAGATAGATAGATAGATAGATAGATAGACTTTAATGGAAAGAATCTGGTTAAAAAAAAAGGTAAAAGAAAATGATAAAAATCACAAAAAAGGAGTTTAACACTATATGTGTTATTTATATAGCACAATTTGTATAAAGTATGGAAGAGAATTCAAGATTGTATAATGATACTAGAAGGTAGTGCTACAGACGATTTGTCTCAGGTGCAGAAAGCCAACTGCGTCCCACATATTTACAAGTACCCTGTTCCACAAGAGAAAGATGATTCTTTGACACTCAACTGATTATTTGACACTTAACTGATAATTGAATGGTAAGAATAATATTAACAATATTAAATGTAATAATGATAACAATAGTAATAGTTATGATAATTCATATTTGGTAGCTCAAAGAGCTCACAGTTCCTCTATCAGTCTATCCTCTAGGCCCAAATATTGATTAAACTATGCTCCTTTTGATTTTGCTTGCTGAATAAAATTCATTTTCCCATTTCACTGCAATTTCTTTTGTTTCATATAACAAGACATTCCCCATTATGGGATATTCCAGCATCTCACCCTTGCCCTGGTCAGATGTTAAACCCAAGGTATCTTATTTCAGACAACACTCCCTTCACAAATTTAGCAGCTCTTTTGGGTGTAAGTTGCAGATTGAAATGGTAAAATGCTCCCTCTTCAAATAAATAAAATTAGTCTTCAGGGCTTGTATGACTAATAGATCACCTATCCAGATATTTATGCCATGAAAAGTCTTGTTATCAATTAAGTGGCTGAGACACCAGTGTAAAATTATTTTGAGAAGTTTTATCATCATGCGTAGTGTCACAGCAAGGACTAAAAAAAAAGAAACCTCACTTTTCAATCTACTGGGCATAATTCCCTAATTCAAGCATTAAAATGCGTTCTTTTGACCGAAAGGAAATTCCTCTAAATGCCCCAATCACATCTTCAAAGATATTTCCTCAAGGAAAAGCTTTGATTTTTTACGCACCATACTGAGATGACTTTTAGATGTTTATCGTCTTCTTTAGTGCTCTGAAATAAACAATCAGTAACACCAGGAAACTACTAACTCACTGACTCACTTCAACAACATGTGTGGCTTCGCCTCCTGTATGAGATATTAGCCATAAAAATAAAAAAATTACCTTCTCTCATCAACACTCCTACATCCAATCCTCTCAATGAGTATAAACGTTTCCTACCTGTATAATTTTACTTGTTTTTAATCTTTAAGTTTTTGGTATTTCACTCGAAGTAAAACCATAACTTTTCAGGATTGCAAATAATTTTTCAGCTTTTAGCGTGAATTTGTAGGCTTTTGTCAAGGCTCATTGTTTTCCTAACTGTCAATAATAAATGGGCAGTCAGCACATGTCTTCAACACTCAACATGATTTATTAACAGTACTGAAAGGAACATTTACCTTAAATTACTTAAAATAATTTCAGCATCAGAATCTTTATTTTGATCAACATGTTTTGCAAACGGCTCAATTTTTCGGTGTCTGTTCAAGCGTGAAGTATACAACTTTGTCGAGACAAACCGTTGCGCTTCTCCATGGGAAATCCGTACTGTACAGTACCGACTTTAATTTGAACGTGTAAGAAGGCTTTGCAAACGACATTGAACAGGATTTGGCAGAAAATAAATCTTGATTAAAGGTAGTATGTAAGTGCAGAAACGTAAACACGATAATGTGACAGTGTTTACACAAACTTGCATGTTTCACGCTTCAACAAATACGTGGAAAGATGAACACTGTAAACAAAAATACTCCCTGTAGCACGCTTCGAATTTCGAAACTTTATACTCGTTTAGGTTTCCGAAAAGCTTTTCACGCATTTCTTGGCTGCCTAGTTGCCTAACATGAAAAGTTCATCATAGCACCACAGCGACTTTTACTTCAGTTGGACGATCAGTAAGCGTAATATTTTGCTATAAAATTCTAGTTCTTCAGTGAAAAATCGCTGATAAGTGCGCTTAAAGTTCCGGCTGCCGCCGGCAGCCGGCTGTTATTTTGAACCTTGCTTTCATCAAAGTACATTCATCTATTTTCTTCCAAATTATCTGTTGCCCAAATAACTTATTAAGTGTAAATTTCTTTAGTAAGGAAACTCTCTCATGGCTGACAAAGGGACAGCCATCTCAAAAGGAGAAGGATTTGCTAACTATTCATCCATTCAAACTTTCCATGGTGCATCCACGAAAAATTCTTCAGTTGGTAGTATTTGGGAGGCACAGGTTTGAATGAAGTCAAAACCTACATATTTTTGCCTTCCTTTTCTGCAATTGCTTAAATTGCAGTTTACCGGAGAGCATCACTGTTGAAACATTGGTTTCATTGAGATATCCATTTGGTTCAAGATATGCTTAATGGCAATGGAAACATTTTAACAGTTGAGACATTCCAAAGTAAATTTCAAATGAAAACAAACTACTTCAGTTCTTTTAATTGATAGCCGTAACTCCATCGCATTTGAAAAGGAAACCCAGATGAATATAAAATATTTAGGTATATACCCAACTACTACTACCATCGTGGGAAATAAGCTTAATTTAACATTGTACTCATACCTTACAAGTTTTTATGTTTTCCAAAGTCATTCGCCCTTGTCTCCTCATTAAACCGACGTTAGCTTGTAACTGCCGCCTCACTTACAGGTTCCCCAAGGTTGTTCATTTGAACAGGGAAGAGAGGACACTGGGAACAAGATTGAGCATTAGGACTAGGAGTTTTCTCGCTGCCTGTATATCATTTTATTTTAAGAACAGTCTTAGTTTTCAAAATTCCCGCGAAAAACTCTGTTCTCACCACGTCCGCGAGAGTATCACAATCAGAAGTTTGACTGTCTTCACTAGAAGAACGTTTCTCGTAATGGCGTGTGACAGAGCGTCGTTACACAATAATTTCATTTGCTACGATTAGCCAGCACACTGTAACCTCTGGCTAGGTTCTCAAATGAAGAAAAAAATACGGGCAAAGGAAGTCTCCAAGGGTTTTGTATGGGATGTGAGAGCTTCTGTTGATATGAGAGCTCCTGTTGATATGTTCCTGGGTGGACATTATTACTCTAGTATGGTTGTATATGTTACTGAAAAGACTATAGTGATCGGCATAATAAGTAAAAAGTTTAATGCAATGAAAAGGTAAAGCAAGTGAAAGTTTTCCTTCCTTCCGCTGATCCGAGGTTTTTACGGCCATGGAGTCATCCCGATTGATTTTCAGTCAGCGGTTGAGCAGGTGGCCTAGATTGGTCTTTACGGGAAAAATAAGGGTGCTTTCCTTTAGGAGGATCCGGATTAGGTTTTTGTGATCCAAGATCACACAGATCACGTTGCATCAAAGGAACTTAGCTTTAGTTCATCAGATCAGTCACCATGACAGCAGGCGCGAAATTGTAGAGCAACCAAGCGGAATCGCGCGCTAAATTTAAAAACGAAAACAAGATTGCCGTCGCGGATAGAACAGCTGTTGTTTCGTTAGTAACAGGGACCGCGCAGCAAGTTTTGGAGTGGGGGGGGGGGGTGGGTAAAGAAGAATGTGTGAAGGAAATTTTTTTGTTAAATTATTCTTTGTTTAATTTACTTTTATTCTAGCAAAAAAGTGGGGGGGGGGGCTAAAGCACCCCCAGCCCCTCCCTCTGCGCGGTCCCTGAGTAAAGGAACTTTCCGATGATTCAATACTAATAGAAGTGAGAAGTTGTCAAGATGAAGAATTTCTATTGTTTCTTTTGATAAGGGAGAGGTAGAGCCATGTCCGCATCGAAAATTATTTCCAACGTATTAAACCACTCTACATTGTTTCAAATTTTTAAAGTCGTTTTCAGATGTCAAGAACTACAGTCAGCTGTTTGGGACGCCTTTTAGCTATTTGCCTATGTCTGCCTTATGGACAAAGGAGTGGTGGGAGACCTGCCAATGACTTACAGAAGCAAGTATTAATTACGATAAGGATACTCGGGAACCCTAAATGCCTGCGATCAGTGGCCGCTCGATTTAACATTACAAAATCGATTTTATTTCGCGTTTATCGCAGAATTTGTGGAGCAATTGCCAACAATCTTTCCGGTCAATATATGAAGAACCTACTTGTTTGAAATTGAGCGCCGCTGGGCAAAATGATTAATTTCGGATCCTTCGCTCAGAGGAACGCGTTTGATCAATGATCCTGTTAAGGATATCGAACAAAGAACAGGATATCGAACAAAGAACAGCCTTTTGTTGATTAGATCAATTGTTAATTTTTAATTTGCGTGCCTAGTTACGATCTTAGCTACAATGTTTTTCTTTTTTCCTATTGATTAGTAATCGGATATGTTAGCGTCCCCACGCGCATATAAAAGCTAAATTTGCGTCCCTTTAAGCCAGAGTTTCGTAAGATTTCACCTTGAACAGCAATAACTTCGTCTTTCGTTCCAAACCTTTGGCACAAGCGGGACCGATATGTAAGTGATTTTTGTTAGTTTTAATTCAATATGTTTAAGTTTAGTTTTTTACCTTGGGCGATAGCGCACAAGTACTGTGTTGTGCAACAGTACAACTAATTATCTTAAAATCGAAGGAGTATTTTGAAATAACTAGACGCTCGCAAAGTAACACCCACATTTTAGTCTTTGGGCTGTTAACCAGCCGCAAATGGTCATTGTGTAGCTGATCTTTGATTCTCGAGTAGTTTTAATTTAGCCTTTTATGATTTGTTTATGTTAATTCACGTTAATTGTTGTTATTTTAATCGCGTTATCGACATAGGCACGTAAAGCGTTTCATTCATGCTTTCGTTATAATATTATTGCAATTTCAGTTTACGATCGTGATTGTGACCGTGATCTAAATAAACACCGTTGATAGTCATCTTGGTTTTCGTGGTTTCATTACGACCGGTAAAATAGTCCCTACATCAGCGACACTTGGAAAACACGCATAGCGACAAACCCCTCGAAGTTTCGTCTTTCGTCGCAAGCGTCACATATCCAATGATCCGTCTTTAGATTACGAAGATCAGTGATCCGATGAATTCTTGTCCAGAGTGGATTTGATAGACCACTGATCTGAAAATGAATTTGCTCGAAAGGAACGCCACAGATCAGAAATCCAGATCCGGCTTCTCCCAAAGGAACGCACCCTAAGTACTTTGATCTTGAGTGGGTACTCAAAAAACTGAAAATATCTTATTGTAAAACAAGAATCTATGCTATGAATATCAAAGTTACTTTTCCATTGATACCTACTCATAATTTCCGAAAAAAGTTTTTCATCATATAAACTGCGGTGTTATACAGGGATTTCCGGCCTGAGAAAAGCCGTAACAACACACGTGAAAAAATTTCGTATTTTTTGACGTGTGTTGATATAGCCAATCAGCTGCTGACACGTCACTCACCTTTGACGCCACTTTGACAATTTGATGAATGATCGGCAAAGCCTTCCCGGTTCTCAATATAAGGTAGTTAGTCGGAATTTTCTCGGATTGTGGCGGCTAAAATACTGAAAAATCCGTATCGCTGACTGACAGTGAGGTTCAAACTTTCCTAGAAGGGGAAGAAAACCAATATACTAAAAGAAAAAACCGAAAGTTACGTATTCAGTGGCTTTGATGTTAGCATTTCTTGGCTGAGAATGAAAATCGACAACTGGAAGATTTGCCATCGGCCGATTTTGCCCGTTTACCTGAAAGAAGTCTTCTGTCGACTTTACGACCATTGTTGTTTTTGCAATCATGGTTCAGAGCTCAGTTTTTCTATCTTAAGAGTTAGAGCCAACGCACTCTACGATTATTATTTGGGGATTTTCGACTCGTTTATTTTCATTGAAAATAGTCGGCTTTTCTTCCCAGTAAGAGGGCTTTTGTGTTTATATGATAAACAAAATAATACATGGTTGCTTGTAGATATGGAATTTTTCTTCTTGTGTTCAACTTGACATCTCACTCGTGAACTATCGAGTGAAACACTCGAAGAGAAATTCCATATCTACGCGCGCCCATGTATTATTCTCTATTTATTCAACCGAAGGAAGGACATATCTAACAAGGTGTTACCTTTGAAACTCAGTACCAATAGATTAGGTTTGAATAGGCAGAAAAAATGGGCAGAATTCGGTGTAAAATTTACTTCAAACAGTAACACTCCTACATGAATGGATGTTTTATCGTAACAATTGCCATTAGCAAAGGTATTTCCAGACAGTTCATGGCGAACAATTTATTACATCATGGCCGCCGCGCATGCGAATCGCGTCACTTTGTGGACTTAGATTGTATTTCGGTGCGTTTGAAATTACAGAGAAAACAGTGAAAACTGGACTTACCGTAGTCAAAACCTTCCTTTCATAGCTTATGAATAAAACTTTTGTCAGGTCGCCAAATCCAATTTAAAAGAAGAATATTTCCTTTTGCCTTTGAGCAATATTGTTTACAAAGCGTTGATGAATCGACGGTTCCCAACGCTTTTGAAATTTCCTCCTGTTCCTGAAAAATCCCCCATACTTCTTCTCTAATTCCCCTTAAATTTGTCTAAACGTGCTACCTTAAAACGTTCCACATAAGTTCTCTGTGCTCATGTTTGATGTCCTTAAATCTGAATCTCTTGTTCGAAAGCCATAGTCGATTTCTATACTGAAAGCGGCCCATTAAAACTAGAATTAACGGTTCCTAGCGTCCCTGGAAAAAGGGTTAATATTTTCTTCTCAAACTAGACGAGTTCATCCAGGTGTCACTTTCATGCGCTCTGCGCTCGCTCAAACACCCTTCGTGCAATCATGCTGACACCAGCCTTACTTCGTCCACCGTTTTGAAAATTTCTCTTCTAGCTAGGTAGCCTCTCCTCCTGTTTTCCGAGTTGGAATACAATACATTTTCCCGGGTTTTTTAAAAAAAAGTCGGATGACAGAAAGAACTGTCAGCATGAATATGCAAAAGTAGTTGAGTTCAGTAAACCGGAGCTTCTACCCCGTTCACACCAAAGCTTAAACATGTTTAAAATTTGTTTGATAAACAGATTTAATAATGATATGCAGCTAAATTTTTGGAGACGAAACCAATTTTCGCCCTAGAAATACCCTATCCATTGTAAAAAGAATGGCATAGAATTATCACTGAGGACCCTCTGAGAAAACCTCACAAGTTTTCTCTGGCCTACAGCTTGTGTTAGATTACGATCCTCTGTTGAAAGGAACAATTAAGGACCATGCATTGCGGTAATTATAAATTCATTCTCCGCATGCTAGGTTTAAATGGAGCAACAGCTACCTGTGCATGTGCATGGTGTAAAATCCAAAAGGATGATAGATGGAAAATAGATCAGCATTTTAGTTATTTCAATTCAAAGCCACTTTCAAGGTCTTTACAAGAATTGACAGAAATGTTCAAAAAAATCAAAGGATGATTCTGGCTGCTGTAAGGAACCCCTTCTGGACATTGAATTGGATCATATAATTGTTGATGAACTTCACCTCCTTTTAAGAATAACTGATAAGTGCTAACTGCCAATTTAATAACAGAAGTTAATGATTGGGATATTTAGGAGAGTATTGAAAACCTGATCAACAAACAGGCACACCTAAATAAGTTCATTCACAGTAGAAGGTCTTGTGGAGTGTCTTTTGATGTCTGGGAAAGAAAAATGCAGATGGCAAAGAAAGTTCTGTTCACGAATGGATAAGTCTCATAAGAAATGATAAGAAAATAATGCTGTATCACCTTCCAGAGAAAATGAATGATTTCTTGAGGCCTGAAACTGCTGAAAAGATGATAAAAATATGGGTGTACTTCGCAGCCCTGTAAAAAATCTCAGAAACTGGCAACCGAATACCAGCCCCACAGAGTTTTGGTTGAAAGCAAAACAATAGGTGAGTGATTTCATTTCTCTCAAAGGATTAGGGGAAGGTTACAAGTGAAAGAGAGTTACCCAATACCTTCATATTATGGTTTCCCATATATCCCATGGTTTTTCCAAATGTACCAAGTAGTAAAAACATTTACAGAGCAAGGAGTTGAAAGGAACATTGATGTTGCAGGGTCCACTGTTTTCTGGAAATTCAACAAGTGGGACTTTATTGGAGATGTTCTTCATCAAGAGTCATGTTAATGGCACTTAAGAAAAAGGGAATGGGAGCCCAGATCCTATCAGAAACAAACTAGAGTAATGGGAAGAGGACATATTCCGAAAAAGAAAAAACTGTACCGCCTGAAATTACTACACCTTTATCTAATCTGCAAAGAGGTTAAAGTACTGTTGCATCTCAAACTCACTCTGCTGTGCCTTTGAGCTCAATTGACTTTACAAAAATGACAGTTCCTCAGCTTAAAGAAGAATTAAAGGAAAGAGGAAGCAAAGGCATCCTTAGAAAACAAACATCAGCTTCTAAGATTATTGAAGAGCATTACTGATGAAGAAAACCAGTCAACCTCTATTTAAAAAGAAATGACATTGACATCTACACCAGCGCCATGTTACAGTACCATGATTCTTTTCGCACCGATAACTCTATATAACAGTAATGAAATGTCTAAACACTACAACCGTCTCACTTTATAAGATAGTCAATCTGAGAAATCAAAATTATTCATTTTACTGCAAAACTCAAACGTTCTTTAAATCTTAATCTTACATCAGATAGACTTATCAACAATAAAATCAAGGGAACTTCATGTGTTCTTCATAGTGGTTAATGAGCTGGGATGCACTGCTCAGTTCCTCCTGACAAATCCAGCAAGTAAATGTTTCATCGTAATCTGAGGAATATGGCTGCTGTCCAGAGTGCAATTTTTCATGCCTTTGAAGTGCTCCCTTCTGAGTAAACCACTTGTCACAAGATTTGCACTGGTATGGCTTCTCTCCAGTGTGGGATCTTTCATGTACTGTTAGATCACCCTTTCGTGCAAACCCTTTGTCACAAGTTTTGCACTGGTATAACCTCTCTCCAGTGTGGGATCTTTCATGTCTTTGTAGATTTCTTCTATCAGTAAACCACTTGTCACAGCTTTTGCACTGGTATGGCCTCTCTCCAGTGTGGGATCTTTCGTGTACTGTTAGATGACTTTTTTGTGCAAACCACTTGTCACAAGTTTTGCACTGGTATGGCTTCTCTCCAGTGTGGAATCTTTCATGTCTATGTAGATTTCCTTTATGACTAAACCACTTGTCACAGCTTTTACACTGGTATGGCTTCTCTCCAGTGTGGGATCTTTCATGTACTGTTAGATCACCCTTTTGTGCAAACCCTTTGTCACAAGTTTTGCACTGGTATGGCCTCTCTCCAGTGTGGGATCTTTCGTGTACTGTTAGATGACTTTTTTGTGCAAACCACTTGTCACAAGTTTTGCACTGGTATGGCTTCTCTCCAGTGTGGAATCTTTCATGTACTGTTAGAGCACCCTTTCGTGCAAAGCACTTGTCACAAGTTTTGCACTGGTATGGCTTCTCTCCAGTATGAGATCTCATATGTGCTTTTAGAGTTTCTTTTTGTGTAAACCACTTATCGCATGTCTTACACTGGTATCGCTTCTCTCCAGTGTGGGGTCTTTCATGTTTATGTAGATTTCTTTTATCACTAAACCACTTGTCACAGCTTTTACACTGGTATGCCTTGTCTCCAGTGTGGGATCTTTCATGTACTGTTAGATCACGCTTTTGTGCAAACCCTTTGCCACAAGTTTTGCACTGGTATGGCCTCTCTCCAGTGTGGGATCTTTCATGTCTATGTAGATTTCTTTTATCACTAAACCACTTGTCACAGCTTTTACACTGGTATGGCTTCTCTCCAGTGTGGGATCTCTCATGAACCTCTTGATATCTTTGTCTATGAAAGCACTTGTCACAGGTTTTACACTGGTATGGCTTTCCTCTAGTGTGAGATCTCTCATGTCTTTGTAGATTTCCTTTTTTTACAAAACACTGGTCACAAGTTTTGCACTGATATGGCTTTTTCCCAGAAGTGGATATTTTTTTTGCCATGCAAAGTGTTCTAAAATGTAAGCAAACAAAAAAGAGATTTACTCAACCAGATGCACATATTTGACAGGGTTTCAGAAGCAATGTCTTAAGTTTGAATAAACAAAGAAATTGGATGGTGAGTTGGGTAAAATATGTTTCAAACACTGTAGTACTCTTCCAGGAAAGGAAGTTCTACTATAACAATTGCCACTAACAAAGGGATTCACAGACAGTGCAATTTCTGGCAAAAGCCCTGAAAGAAAAACTTTCACATGAGTAAGGACCTACAAAGAGAAGTGCATTTCCAACAAGTCCCTTTACATAGCCTCACACAACCAGTTCACACAATCTACATGTTGTCCTTGTGATGTTAAACTTTAATCTTTAGTTGTCACTGTCTCAAGTGGAGAACCCAAAGTACAAAAACTGGACAAAACAAATTTCTAGTGGACACTACAAAAGAGATTCCCAATAGACTTTAATAGAGAGAATCCGGTTAAAAGGTAAGACAATGATAAAAATCACAAAAAAAGGAGTTTAACACCTCATGCGGCTACTGATATAGCACAATTTGTATAAAGTATCGAAAAGAATTCAAGATTGTCTAATGATACTAGAAGGTGGTGTTGCACAAGATTTGTCTCTGGTGCAGAAAGCCAACTGCACCCCACATATTTACAAGTACCCTGTTCCACAAGAGAAAGATGATTCAAGAATATACTGATTACTTGACACTCACCCGATAATTGAATGGCAACAATAATATTAACAATATTAAACATAATAATGTTAACAACAGTAATAGTTGCGATAATTTATATCTGCTAGCTCAAAAAGCTCACCGTACCTCTATCAGTCTATCCTCTAGGCCCAAATAATGATTAAACTATGCTCCTTTTGTTTTTATTCTGTTGATTAAAATTAATTTTCCCTTTTCCACATGCTAAACTCAAGTTATCTTAGTTAAGACATCGCTTCCCTTCTCAAATTTGGCAGCTCTTTTGGGTATAAATTGCTGATTGAAATGGTAAAATGCTCCCTCCTCAAATAAATAAAATTAGTCTTCAGAGCTTGTATGACTAAGATCAACTTTCCAGATATTTATGCCATGAACAGTCTTGTCATCAAATACATGCCTGAGACACCAGTGTAAAATTATTTTGAGAGATTTTATCATCATGTGTAGTGTCACGGCAAGGACTAAAAAAAACCTTTACTTTCCAATCTACTGGGCATAATTCCCTAATCCAAGCATTAAAATGCTTTCTCTTGATAGAAAGTAAATTCCTCTATGTGCCCCAATCACACCTTTTAAGATATTTCTGCAAGGAAAAGTTTACGCACCATACTGAGATGATTTTAAGATGTTTATCCTCTTCTTTAGTGCTCTGAAATAAACAATCAGTAGCACCAGGAAACTACTAACTCACTGACTCACTTCAACGACATGTGTGGCTTCGCCTTCTGTATGAGGTATTAGCCATAAAAATAAAAAAAATTACCCTCTTTCATTAACACTCCTACATCCAATCCTCTCAATGAGTATAAACGTTTCCTAACTGTATAATTTTTTCTGTTTTTAATCTTCAAGTTATTGGTCTTTCACTCGAAGTAAAGCCATAACTTTCAGGGTTGAAAATACTGAATTCTTCAGCTTTTAGCGTGAATTTGTAGGCTTTTGTCAAGGCTCATTGTTTTCCTAACTGTCAATAATAAATGGGCAGTCAGCACATGTCTTCAATACTCAACATGATTTATTAACAGTACTGAAAGGAATAATTACTTTAAATTGCTTAAAATAATTTCAACATCAGAATCTTTATTTTGATCAACATGTTTTGTGGCAGCAATTCCTTTTCT
>NC_142678.1:5042169-5074669 GCF_964200805.1 Pocillopora damicornis
CCTTCACTAACTTCCAGCCTATACCGTCTGAAGGTATAAAAAAACTGGTGCTGAATGCCCCAAACAAGACTTGCGACAGTGACCCTATACCTGCCTAGATTGCTAAAGACTGCATTAATGAACTTTTAACGACTATTTCCAACATGGTTAATCTTTCGCCTAGTAGTGGTCACTTTCCTGACATTCGGAAAGAGGGTTTACTGAGACCAAAGTTAAAGAAAGTCAACATGGATTTGATAAAGAAAAACTACCAGCCCGTCAGCAATCTCGCATTCGTTTCAAAGATCACTGAAAAGGTAGCTGCACTACAAATCTCTGATCACGTGTCATCCAATCAGATGCTTCCAGAATTTCAATCAGCCTACCGCAAATATCAAGGTAGGAAAACTGCCTTACTGCGCATGTGCAACCACATACTCGTCAGCATGAACAAACAACAAGTCTTTTTACCAGTGTTCCTAGATCTAAGCGCTGCCTTTGATACAGTAGACCACAGCATGTTACTACGGCGCTGGAAATACAAATTTAAAATTAAAGATCAAGCAGTAACGTGGTTCAAATCCTGTCTGTCGAATAGATCCCAGCGTATTGTAATGGGCAGTGGAAAGTCAGACAGTTTTGATCTGAAGTTTGGTGTGCGACAAGGCTCCTGTCTCGGCCCAATGCTGTTCTCCCTTTACACCAGTGAGCTTTTTGATGTCATTAGCCAGCACTTGCCAACAGCGCACACTTACGCCGATTATACCGGTATCTATTTGGCATTCAATCCAAACGATGATTCCGATCAAGACGCCGCCATTGCAGCAATGGAAGCGTGCCTCTGTGACATCCGCAGCTTGATGATCAATGACAAACTCATGATCAATGATTCCAAGACTGAGTTTATGCTCATTGGGACGAAGGCGTAGCTACAGAAAACTAAAAGCGCTACTCTTACTATTGGCGAATCCATCATCTCTCCCAGCACGGAACCGCTTAGAAACTTAGGGGCCTGGTTTGACTGCCATTTCAACCTGAACCTCCACATAACCAAAACTTGCAGGAGTGCTTTTTTTCATCTACACAAAATTAGACGCGTCAGAAAATATCTAAGAATAGAATCTGCCGAAAAGTTAGTCCACGCTTTCATAAAAAGCAGATTGGACTATTGTAACTCACTTTTATACAGACTACCCTACTGCGCTCTCACTAAACTGCAGCGGGTTCAAAACGCAGCTGCAAGAGTCCTTTATCTAGCACCACAGTATTGCCATATCACACCAATATTATACAAATTACACTGGCTACCTGTAACGTTTAAAATAGAATATAACATTATTATAATCACTCACAAAGCAATCTAAGGTACAGCTCCTAATTATTTATCATCCCTCGTAAACTTTAAACCCAATTCTTCCTACAGCCTCAGATCAAATAACAAATATCTGCTTTCAAATCCAAACTTCAGGACTCTTCCAACTCTTGGTGATCGAGCCTTTGTAGGCGCCGCACCAAAACTTTGGAATAATCTTCCGTTAGATCTTAGATGCACCTCCGATTTTAAAGCTTTTAAACGAAATTTGAAGACTCACCCTTTTAAAAAAGCCTTTTTTCGGGACACCAAGCAGGTAGTCGGAAACTTGATGAGGTTGCGTAATATAACGTCAAGGGTACCATCCTAAATTTGCTTCAAATCGGGTCGCGGAGCGAGTGTATAACAAAGAAAACAAAACAGTTTTACAATAAGTTGGTATTATTCAGAGAAAAAATTAAACTGACTGAGAATAGGAAACCACGAAAAGAATAGTGACATTTGAAATGATGTGTGATAAACAGAACTTGCTAATCTCGCGAGATGCATGTAGCTTATAAATTCCCTAAAATTACCGCAGTTACAACCAGCATCCTTATTAGTCCCAAATGTGAAGTAGATCGAGTCAATCAGCTCTCGGAACCTGCTACATGCTGACATTAATTTGTTCCGATTTTAGTTCTTAGCTTATCCTGGCTGCCAGAGGCTTTTCGTGCGCAGTTTCTGGTTTCGGTTAGTCTTTATTTTGAGCCGCGCGAAAAGCCTCTGAAACGGAGCGCTGTTTCTTTAATGAAAAGCGGCTTATGACTAGTTAATTCTTCAAATCGATCGCAGGCTCAAGTTGTGGGTGGTTTCAGGTGTTCGTAACTGGTCTTATGTGATAGTAGGTGGTTGTAGGTCATTCCACGTTTTAGTGATTACGGAAAAGGGCCCATAAAAACTAGAATTAAAGATTCCTAGCGTCCCTAACAAAAGGGTTAATATTTTCTTTTCAAACTAGGCGAGTTCATCCAGGTGTCACTTTCATGCGCTCTGCGCTCGCCCAAACACCCTTCGTGCAGTGCAACCTGTCTATAAAATTGAAAAGGACAACAACACAAAGCTAGAATCCCAAGTCATGTGAGACCTGTTACCATTTTTTTTATTTGGATTTTGTCAGTTGTGGGCTTTTCTCTCAGGCTCTCTTCTAGATGCTCCTTGATGTGCTCCTTAACAGCAGTTAAACGTTTACCCCAGTTGCCTTTCCTGGTAGGCTGTCTATGTGGCATAGCTTATTGAAATTGGCCCTGCATTGCTGAATTAGATACGACTTGGGAAGCCCATTAGTGACCTTAGTAAGTTCAAGGAAAAAAGAATCTCCCACACAAAACTTGTCAAAGAATTTTTGGAAGCATTTTTGATGAAATTAACAGTATGATTACAGAAGTCAAGGTTACTGTTGGCCACATTGAAATAAAAACGAGTTTTCCCTGGTAGTGATGGAGCAACAGCTAACTATGCATGTGCATGGTGTAAAATCCAAAAGGATAATAGATGGAAAACAGATCAGCATCTTAGTTGAGTCAATTCAAAGCCGCTTTCAAGATCTTTACAAGAAATGAAAGAAATGTTGAAAAAATCAAAGGATGATTATGGCTGCTGTAAGGAACCCCTTCTGGACATTGAATAGGACCATATAATTGTTGATGAACTTCACCTCCTTTGAAGAATAACTGTTAAGTGTTAACTGCCAATTTAATAACAAAAGTTAGAGACTGCGATATTGAGGAGAGTATTGAAAACCTGATCTACAAACAGGCACACCTAAATAAGTTCATTGACAGCAGAAGGTCTTATGAAGTTTCTTTTGATGTCTGGAAAAAAAAAACGCAGATGGCAAAGAAAGTTTTGTTCATGACTGGACAAGTCTCATAGGAAATGATAAGAAAACACTGCTGTTTCACCTTCCAGAGAAAATGATTTCTTGGGGCCAAAAACTGCTGACAATATCATAAAAATATGGGTGGACGCTGCAGTGGCCTGAGCAAAAATCTCAGTCACTGGCAACCGAATACCAGCCCTACAGAGTTTTGGCTGAAAGTAAAATAATGGGTGAATGACTTCATTTCTCTCACAGGATTAAGGGAAGGTTATGAGTGAAAGAGTTACCCAATACATTCATATAATGGTTTCCAACAAATCCCACGGTTTTTCCAAATGTACCAAGCATTAAGAATATTTACAGGGCAAGGAGTTGAAAGGAACATTAATGTTGCAAGGTCCACTAATTTCATGAAATCCAACAAGAGGGACTCTGTTGGAGATGTTCCTCGTCAAGAATAATGCCAATGGTACTTAAGAAAAAGGGAACGGGAGCCCAGATCCTATCAGGAACACAAAACAGAGTACTGGGAGGAGGACATAGTCCAAAAAAAAAAAAATGCACCCCCTAAAATTACTACTCCACCTCTTTCTAATCTGCAAAGTGGTTAAAGTGCTGTTGCATCTCAAACTCACTCTGCTGTGCCTTTGAGCTCAATTGACTTTCCAAAAATGACAGTGCCTCAGCTTAAGGAATAATTAAAGGAAAGAGGAATCAAACGCATCCCTAAGAAAACAAAACATTAGCTTGTAAGATTATTGAAGAGCATTACAAACAAAGAAAACCAGTCAGCCTCTATTTAAAAAGAAATAAAAGTGTCATTAGATGCAGATTGTAAAAGTAGCATAGCATATAGCATTTAGCCTGCTGCAGGTGTAATAGCTGTACCTGTCCCACTTTATAAGATAGTCAATCTGAGAATCAACTTTATTCATTTTACTTCAAAACTCAAACGTCTTTTAATATTAGATCACAATTTCTCTTCTAATATAAGCTTATTAAGCTCCTTGAGCTCCCGAAATATAACAGAAGTTTTATGTACTTTGTGATCCAGTGATTGCCTTGAAATAACTCATTCAACTCTAACCCTTAAACTCCCAAGATCTCATTAGTAATTCTCCTTACTTTCTGCCATACAGTTCTTGAGATGTTAGTTTTGAGAATTTGGTATTGGATCAACTGATAATCTTCTAACTAATATTTTTCTTCATTCTCATCACTTGTGTGCTCTATGTTGCATTAATATTGTAAGGAGAAATTCTGTCTTGGTCACTTATGGGAGTTTAAGGGTTAAAACATACTCCCTGACTGTTGGCTTTTCTTCTCCTTTACATCGGCTTTAAAAAGTCACTTGTGACTTGTGACAAGTGCTAGAAATAACCAAGGCATTTTTCTCTGATGATCTACCATTTCAGAGCTAGCAGAAATACATGCCCATCGTGTTGACTACTGAGAATATCCATGCTGGTAGTTTTGATCACTGACAACATGTGCATCAGCAATAACAATTGCTGACTGTATGAAACTGTTCACCATGCCCACTGCTGGCAGGTGCCCAAAAACAAAAATTGTGATTTGAGTCAGCACATAAAGAAAGAAGTGCATCAACAACGAGTCCTTTAAAATAGCTTCATGCAACTGGTACATAAAGTCTACTCCTCATCATTTTTTTCTGACTGCTAGGTTATGAGAGTAGCCACAATGTTACACTGTGAGGGTTCAAATCCTAATGGGAACATTCAATTTCATGAGTTTTTTTGGCCTAATCTCATTCTTGTGACAAAATGAAAACTCCAATCTGTCTGACCTTGTATATAAATTGCTTGATTTGAGAAAAATAAAAGTGAGCCCTAAATATATGGAAGGAATTTCAGCAGACTTTGATGCAGACTCTGCATCAATTTTTAACAGTCTGCTGGGCTGAACTAATAAGTCACAAGCAAAACTCACAACAATTACATACTCAAATGCTTTCTTCGAATTTGAGCTTTAACATGAAGCTGATTCAAAAATAAATAGTGTTTTGTTTCTGCTGCTCTGTTTTTTACCATGGATCTCCTCTAACATGTAACAAGCTTACTCTCGTTATTGACATGTACTTCCACAATCTGTCATCATTTCAATAACTCCTATTTGTGAATGACCCAACAACCAAGTTTGGTTACAATCCACTGAAATTTGTGAAGAGGAAAATAGAAAACTTTACTTTTTCACCAAAATATAACTTCAGTCTAACCTAAAGAGAGTATATCACCAAAACTTTATATCTATAATGCACCTGCTTCCCTATTGTGCTTGTTCCATGTATTTGTAATCTTACATCAGATAGACTTACATGTATCAACAATAATATCAAGGCAACTTCATGTGTTCCTCATAGTGGTTAATGAGCTGGGAAGCACTGCTAAGTTCCTCCTGACAAATCCAGCAAGTAAATGTTTCGTTATAAATATCTGAGGAATATGGCTGCTGTCCAGAGTGCAATTTTTCATGCCTTTGAAGTGTTCCCTTCTGAATAAACCACTTGTCACAAGCTTTGAACTGGTATGGCTTCTCTCCAGCATGGGATCTTTTATGTACTCTCAGAATTATTTTACGACTAAACCACTTGTCACAGCTTTTACACTGGTAGGGCTTCTCTCTAGTGTGGGATCTTTGATGTACTTGTAGTTTTCTTTTCTGCATAAACCGCTTACCACACGTTTTACACTGGTATGGCTTCTCTCCAGTATGAGATCTCATATGTGCTTTTAGAGTTTCTTTTTGTGTAAACCACTTATCACAAGTTTTGCACTGGTATGGCTTCTCTCCAGTGTGAGATCTATTATGAACTTGTAGACTTCTTTTCTGAGTAAACCTCTTGTCACAGCTTTTGCACTGGTATGGCTTCTCTCCAGTGTGGGATCTTTCATGTACTTGTAGATTTCCTTCATGAGTAAACTGCTTATTACAAGTTTTACACTGGTATGACTTCTCTCCAGTGTGGGATCTTTTATGTCTATGTAGATTTCCTTTACGACTAAACCACTTGTCACAAGTTTTGCACTGGTATGGCTTCTCTCCAGTGTGGGATCTTTCATGTAATTGTAGATTTCCTTTCTGACTAAACCACTTGTCACAAGTTTTGCACTGGTATGGCTTCTCTCCAGTGTGGGATCTTTCATGTACTGTTAGAACCTGCTTTTGTGGAAACTGCTTGTCACAAGTTTTGCACTGGTATAGCCTCTCTCCAGTGTGGAATCTTTCATGTACTGTTAGATCACCCTTTCGTGCAAAGCACTTGTCACATGCATAGCACTGGTATGGCTTCTCTCCAGTGTGGGATCTTTTATGTCCATGTAAATTTCCTTTACGACTAAACCACTTGTCACAAGTTTTGCACTGGAATGGCTTCTCTCCGGTGTGGAATCTTTCATGTACTGTTAGATCACCCTTTTGTGCAAAGCACTTCTCACAAGTTTTGCACTGGTATGGCTTCTCTCCAGTGTGGGATCTTTCATGTACTTGTAGATTTCCTTTCTGACTAAACCACTGGTCACAAGTTTTGCACTGGTACGGCTTCTCTCCAGTGTGGGATCTTTCGTGTACTGTTAGATCACCCTTTCGTGCAAAGCACTGGTCACATGTTTTGCACTGGTATGGCTTCTCTCCAGTGTGGGATCTTTCGTGTACTGTTAGATCACCCTTTCGTGCATAGCACTTGTCACATGCTTTGCACTGGTATGGCTTCTCTCCAGTGTGGGATCTTTCATGTACTTGTAGATTTCCTTTCTGACTAAACCACTTGTCACAAGTTTTGCACTGGTACGGCTTCTCTCCAGTGTGGGATCTTTCATGTACTGTTAGAAACTGCTTTTGTGGAAACTGCTTGTCACAAGTTTTGCACTGGTAATAAAAAGCCTCTCTCCAGTGTGGAATCTTTCATGTACTGTTAGATCACCCTTTCCTGCAAAGCACTTGTCACATGTTTTGCACTGGTATGGCTTCTCTCCAGTGTGGGATCTTTCGTGTACTGTTAGATCACCCTTTCGTGCATAGCACTTGTCACATGTTTTGCACTGGTATGGCTTCTCTCCAGTGTGGGATCTTTCATGTACTTGTAGATTTCCTTTATGATTAAACCACTTGTCACATGTCTTACACTGGTATGGCTTCTCCCCAGTGTGGGATCTTTCATGTCTATGTAGATTTCTTTTATCACTAAACCACTTGTCACAACTTTTACACTGGTATGGCTTCTCTCCAGTGTGGGATCTCTCATGAACCTCTAGATCTCCTTGTCTATGAAAGCACTTGTCACAGGTTTTGCACTGGTATGGCTTTTTCCCAGAAGTGGATGTTTTGGCCATGCTAAAGTATTCTATAATGTAAGAAGCAAACATAAAAGAGATTTACTCAACCAGATTTGCATATTTGACAGGGTTTCCGAAGCAATGAATTAAGTTTGAATAAACAAAGAAATTGGACAGTGAGTTGAGCAAAATATGTTTCAAACAGTCATACTCTTCCAGGAAAGAAAGTTTTACTATAAGAATTGCCACTAACAAAGGGATTCACAGACAGTGCAATTTCTGGCCAAGGCCCTGAAAGAAAAACCTTGACATGAGTAAGGACATGCTAAGAGAAATGCATTTCCAAAATGTCCCTTTACATAGCTTCACACAACCAGTTCATACAATCTAAATGTTGTCCCTGTGATTTTAAACTTTAATCTATAGTTGCCATCGTGTGAACAATTTGTTCAATGAACTTGTCTTAATTTAAAAGTCACTCCACCTATCACCATCAAGTGGAGCAACCCAAAGTGCAAAAAATGGACAACAGAAATTTCTAGTGGACATTACAAAAGAGATTCCTTTAATATATAGATAGATAGATAGATAGATAGATAGACTTTAATGGAAAGAATCTGGTGAAAAGAAAAAGGTAAAAGAAAATGATAAAAATCACAAAAAAGGAGTTTAACACTATATGTGTTATTTATATAGCACAATTTGTATAAAGTATGGAAGAGAATTCAAGATTGTATAATGATACTAGAAGGTAGTGTTACAGAAGATTTGTCTCAGGTGCAGAAAGCCAACTGCGTCCCACATATTTACAAGTACCCTGTTCCACAAGAGAAAGATGATTCTTTGACACTTAACTGATTATTTGACACTTAACTGATAATTGAATGGTAAGAATAATATTAACAATATTAAATGTAATAATGATAACAATAGTAATAGATATGATAATTCATATCTGCTAGCTCAAAGAGCTCACAGTTCCTCTATCAGTCTATCCTCTAGGCCCAAATATTGATTAAACTATGCTCCTTTTGATTTTGCCTGCTGAATAAAATTCATTTACCCATTTCACCACAATTTCTTTTGATTCATACAACAAGACATTCCCCATTATAGGATTTTCCAGCATCTCACCCTTCCCCTGGTCACATGTTAAACCCAAGGTATCTTATTTCAGACAACACTCCCTTCACAAATTTAGCAGCTCTTTTAGGTGTAAGTTGCAGATTGAAATGGTAAAATACTCCCTCTTCAAATAAATAAAATTAGTCTTCAGGGCTTGTATGACTAATAGATCACCTATCCAGATATTTATGCCATGAAAAGTCTTGTTATCAATTAAGTGGCTGAGACACCAGTGTAAAATTATTTTGAGAAGTTTTATCATCATATGTAGTGTCACAGCACGGACTAAAAAAAAAAACCTCACTTTTCAATCTACTGGGCATAATTCCCTAATTCAAGCATTAAAATGCGTTCTTTTGACCGAAAGGAAATTCCTCTAAATGCCCTAATCACATCTTCAAAGATATTTCTGCAAGGAAAAGCTTTGATTTTTTACGCACCATACTGAGATGATTTTTAGATGTTTATCGTCTTCTTTAGTGCTCTGAAATAAACAATCAGTAGCACCAGGAAACTACTAACTCACTGACTCATTTCAACGACATGTGTGGCTTCGCCTCCTATATGAGGTAATAGCCATAAAAATAGAAAAATTACCTTCTTTCATCAACACTCCTACATCCAATCCTCTCAATGAGTATAAACGTTTCCTACCTGTATAATTTTACCTGTTTTTTATCTTTAAGTTTTTGGTCTTTCACTCGAAGTAAAACCATAACTTTTCAGGATTGAAAATAATTTTTTAGCTTTTTACGTGAATTTGTAGGCTTTTGTCAAGGCTCATTGTTTTCCTAACTGTCAATAATAAATGGGCAGTCAGCACATGTCTTCAATACTCAATATGATTTATTAACAGTACTAAAAGGAACATTTACCTTAAATTGCTTAAAATAATTTCAGCATCAGAATCTTTACTTTGATCAACATGTTTTGTGGCAGCAATTCCTTTTCTAAGAAAACGTTGCAAACGGCTCAATTTTTCGGTGTTTGTTCAAGCGTGAAATATACAACTTTGTCGAGACAAACTGTCGCGCTTCTCCATGGGAAATCCGTACTGTACAGTACCGACTTTAATTTGAACGTGTAAGAAGGCTTTGCAAACGACATTGAACAGGATTTGGCAGAAAATAAATCTTGATTAAAGGTAGTATGTAAGTGCGGAAACGTAAACACGATAATGTGACGGTGTTTACACAAACTTGCATGTTTCACGCTTCAACAACATTTAGCCGTGAAAGGAGTCAGCAAGAGCAAAGGAAGAATGGTACGTTGACAAATATCAGCCGAGGTTACATTTAACGATGTATTTCAGTTTTATTACATCGTTTGGAATTTACATTCTTTTCCATAACAATACCGTGGTTTATTTTATCATCGTTCGTTTCATTTGATGATCATAGTTTCTAATTTTCGTTTTTGTTTAATTCACAGAGAAAATCGACCTGTCCTGGGTAAACTCAAGTTCAGATGAAGAATAGACTGGATGCATGGCGTTCAACAAGTCCACCGACAACAAACAAAACGGCTCTTTTAGGGGCCACCAAATAAAACAAAAGTAATTAACCAATTGCATATATCACGATTTTCCATTCCCCCTTCAATCTGTCCTCTTCTTAAGCACATATAAAGAGTATTAATACGAATATTAAAACATAAACCAAAACAAATTAATGTGAGAAACATGCGCTGCTGAGTGGGTTTTGTCGAGCAGACATGATTTAATCAAAGATATCCAATATCTGCCCCCTGTGATAGAGAGTTCTTCTTTGAGATGAAGGGTCGTATTGCCTCTTGTGCCGCAAAAACCGAATTGGCCATCTGCTGTCAGCGAAGTTGTTCAAAACCTCCTGTGTTTCTTCCTTGGTTAACAGATTGGTGCTTTTAACAACATTAAATTCATTTTCTTCCATAACTGGAAACCTCAAGTTGTCTATGATGTCATCTCCAAGGATTTGACGGCGTTCCACTGTATCAAGTCCGAGCTTTTTACATTGGTTTGCCGCCCACTTATTGATGGCAGTGAACAATTCAATTTCCTTGACGTTGAGTGTGTTCCTTTTTACCAATTCAATCAAGTCTGATCGGTCCATTTCGAAGAACTCGCTTGCTTCCAAAACATCTTTGGCTTCTTTATCAATAAATTTCCAGCAAGAGCGCCAGAGAGACTTATTTTCAATTAACTTGGAGTGTTTCAAGACACAAAAGATGTTACTTGAATCCAGATGCTCACGCAAAAATAAAATGCAGCGGTTGGTCAGCGAGGGAATCATGTATTTCTCTGCCAAATAGAGTAACTGCAAAATATTGTCCCCATTGAAGCCAACTTCCTCGGTGTAAATGTATCGCAAGAACTCCATCATCCCTTGATAGTCGCAGTCAGGGAGATCTATATAATTATTTCTCTCCGCCAATATGCCACAAAACATCACGTAGAAAACCGGGCTTGCAATTCAAACAAGTTTCATTCGTGACCATTCACACAAATTTCATTTGGTTTCATCACTCTTTGTCAGTCTCTCAGTTGCGACATTCTGTGTCTTGACCAACCCTCCCTGAGTAGCAAGTGAGCTTGAACAAAAAGTAACTCCCTACTCCTCCCCAGGGTAAGATTTGACATACACGCGCTTTCGCTAAATATTCAAATTTCGCGCTCGTGCAGTAATCGGCTATGTTTGAATTTACCTCGTGAATTTTGCTATTGTAATGGCAGCGAGTTTGAATTTCCCTCGTGAATTAATAAGCCATTGTTTGGCTCTAAAGCTATTGTTTCAAGATATCCTTTTATGGATATTTGAGATACTAAACAAAGGGCATTGTCTTTGAATTTGACCAGCTTTTCTTGATACCACAAATACGTGGAAAGCTGAATACTGTAAACAAAAATACTCCCTGTAGCACGCTTCGAATTTCGAAACTTTATACTCGTATAGGTTTCCGAAAAGCTTTTCACGCATTTCTTGGCTGCATAATTGCCTAACATGAAAAGTTCATTATAGCATCACAGCGACTTTTACTTCAGTTGGACGATCAGTAAGCGTAATATTTTGCTATGAAATTCTGGTTCTTCGGTGAAAAATCGCTGATAAGTGCGCTAAAAGTTCCGGCTGCCGCCGGCAGCCGGCTGTTATTTTGAACCTTGCTTTCATCAAAGTACATTCATCTATTTTATTCCAAATTATCTGTTGCCCAAATAACTTATTAAGTGTAAAATTTCTTTAGTAAGGAAACTCTCTCATATGCTTTTGGCAATGGAAACATTTTAACAGTTGAGACATTCCAAAGTAAATTTCAAATGAAAACAAACTACTTCAGTTCTTTTAATTGATAGCAGTAACTCAATCGAATTTGAAAAGGAAACCCAGATGAATATAAAATATTTAGGTATATACCCAACTACTACTACCATCGTGGGAAATAAGCTAAATTTAACATTGTACTCATACCTTACAAGTTTTTATGTTTTCCAAAGTAATTCGCCCTTGTCTCCTCATTAAACCGACGTTATGGTTGTGTCCTCGTGTACCGGCACACAAAAGAAGGAAACATTAAGGAACTGCGTCATAACTCCATGTATGGTTATGAAAACAAAAGGAATTCCCTCGTGTACCGGTACACCAGGACAGCCCCGACGTTATCTTGTAACTGCCGCCTCACTTACTGGTTCCCCAAGGTTGTTCATTTGAACAGGGAAGAGAGGACACTGGGAACAAGATTGAGCATTAGGACAAGGAGCATGACAGACGGAAAACGCGTGCACTGTAAGTACCTCCCGTTGTCCCATACAAAGCCTTATAAAACTTTTCTAAGGCTTTGTATGGGCTTTTTTTCTGGAGTATCTGGTAGCGCTCCAGGTTGCTTCAATATGCTTACCGCAAGGCGTCATAATCTCGTCACTTTGTGACAGAAATGTCGTTTTACTGAAAGTGAACCAGAACACCAACAGACCTATACATGTCTCAATTTTCCGATGAGGGAATGTTAGGCATCAATGACACGTCATCGCTTGTCAAACTTTGTCAATAAACATGACTTCCACTTACGTAATTGGCACAGGATGTACTACTACCGATGAGGGAATAATAAATAAATCTGATCAGATGTCTGTGGCAGGTCGGGTGATATTGAAACGCGTGGAAAATGCATTTTAC
The DNA here is from genome assembly GCF_964200805.1 of Pocillopora damicornis. Taxonomy (NCBI): domain Eukaryota; kingdom Metazoa; phylum Cnidaria; class Anthozoa; order Scleractinia; family Pocilloporidae; genus Pocillopora; species Pocillopora damicornis. The sequence continues at coordinate 5,054,887 of NC_142678.1, forward strand.
ATTAAAATTTATACTTGGAGGATTTCAACTGCTTTTTTTTTTTTCTGGTACTCCTTGCATAAACCTTGTACCCTATTTCATCCACATTAATTCTTCGTAGTTGTACATTCACTGCGAATAAAGCTTTCCGGTTAATTTTTATCGTTTTATCGCGTTGAGATAGGCCGCTGTCCACTAGAATTTTCTACAACATTATATCGGTATGGAAACGCGGGCACAAACTCAGCCACAGGGAATCGAGTACCGAAGGCGATCGCCAGCAAAAAGCGCGCGCTTGGCGCGTGCTTGGCAAAGTAATCATGCCACGACGATCTGGGGAAAATACAATTGAAGAAAAACGCAGGATGCGAAATCAAAGGAGGAAACGTAAACGATTGTCAAGGACAGCTAGGGAAAGGGAGAACAGAGAAATGAGAACACAAAAGGAAAGAGATGCATATTCTCGCGCTAAGGGATTGGCGCGAATGTATTATGGCAAATGGAAAGCATTAGTCGAACAGAATAAAAAGACCCTGGACAAAACCAAGGTAGGTACTCGGTTAGCGTCAAAATAGAATAAAATACGTATCAGAAAATGAGCAGTTGGTTACAAAAAACGATATCACCGAACTGAAGCTGAACGTAATCAAACTAGCATTGTCTTGCATTGTACAAAACGTCCTGGGGTTGACTTCAACATAAACTCATAGGGGGAGGGGAGAGTGTAGCCCTCAAAATTCGTCTCCTTTTTATGATGAAATGAAAAAAAACTACAATCATTTACGTGAAATAAGGCAAGGAATCCCCATTTGAAATTGCCACGTTCTGAAATGATTTAGCGGGAATTCGTTTATTTCTATTTGCCAAGCTGACAGGCAAAACTTTCGTCCGAAAAGGACAGTCATTGAGCTTTGAGCATTTTCCCTTCTATCTTGCTATGTAGTGTTGATCTTGCCCCACCAAGGTTACCACAGATCAAAAAATGGCCAGGGATAGAAATTTCAAGGTCAGGGAAAAGTCAGGGAAATTAAAGTTTTTACACCACTGAGTTTCATACCATGCTGGAAGAAATATTTCAGATGATCTCAGCAATGTTTTAATGAAGAAGAGGAGACTGGACATTTTGTATCCATTTCATCAGGGAAATTTTATTTTTATCATGGATAGGTCAGTACCTTAATAGTCAGGGAATTTTGGAAAGTTCTGTTTGTGGCAACCATGCCTACCCTCTGTGTATCTCTATCAACAGTGTTAGAGTTAAGTCTAAATTGAATACATAAAATATAGCTCTGATCAAGGAAAATATATGAAAAGGTTTTGTCTAAGATAGGCTTCTCCTAATTGTTCTCACAGCAATAACATTCAGAACAATCAAAACAAAAAGACTTGAATAAGTAAATAACTAAATGAATAACTAAATGAATAAGTAACTAACTAACTTACTTAAATATATACACATTTTTAAAAAATAAAGTCAACCAGAGTTGAAATTCAGTTAAAAGATATTTGTTTCTTGGTGACAGTGGCAGCTATTGTGTTAAATTACAGATGCAAAAATTTAGCAAGTGTTTAACTCTAGCAATGTTTTTGTCAGAGGAAATACTTGCTAATAATGATCCACATGTGAAAACATGAAAATCATATTAGGCATGTAATTTAGCCTCAATACTTTTCTTCGCACCATTTGGCAGCCTTTTTTAGATCCCTAGTCCATAGAATTTCCATCACCTCCCATCGCTTGGGGGCAACTAATGGCTATGGATAATTCTGGATCAGCCAAAATGACACATTTTTGCTAGTTTGCTGATACCTGTCAACAGAGACAAATATCACCTTGAGATGATCAATTTTGGTTGGAAACAAAAAGAAAACTGCTTGTAGGCTGCTAGTGGAAACCCTCTGAATTAGTCTGCCCTCTTCCACAGTTAGCAGCAGGATTAGGGAAAGTCACACCACAGTAAATTAAAAACAAAAAAATTTATCACAAAAACAGTTCCAGCAGCACAGAAAGGCCACAATGTTGGATGGATGGCCAGGTATACAATAGGAAATAAATTGCAAAATGTGTGCCAGCATGTTTGTGTTAATCCCATATTATGAAGTATGAGTTGTTTTCAGTAACTCAGTGTCAAATTTTATGGTATAGTTTTATGTAATAATAACTAATTATCATCATTATTGGCTTTCCATTGTTAGACATTAGCTACAAAGTCTCAATGCCAATTTCTTGACCAATTGGAAGTAAAACCAAGTATAACTTGTTTGCATATCTAAAAGTAAATAAACAAAGTTAAAACTGGGTGGGTTGCCTTGAGAACCCATCTGTTCTGGTGTGTTGTTTTCTGAGTTCTTAGAAATAAGTGCACACTATCTTAACTCTGGTATAATTTTGAATATCAGAACCCTGAAGAATAGCCCTTACTAACAGACCTGGTGCATGACATAGTAGTTTGGGTGTGTTTCTATGTGACCAAATGATAGGCTTTGACCTGTTTTGAGACTTATCAGTGTCAATGGTACCGTCCATCTAGTGTGTAAACATAGTACTTTTAAATGAATTCAGTAGACTTATTCATTTGATCATTATCATCTGCCACACAACTGTGTTCCCTATTACATTAGTGTTCATTGTGAGATCTAGAATAACATAAATGTAGGCACAAATGGTATAATAAATTATTTGAGCCTAAGCCTTCTTGTAGTTGAAATATTGGGAAAGAAAGGAAGAAGAAAATAATCAAGAATAGAAGAATTAGGCATATGCAAGATAACATTCTGTTTCCATTGTTACTTTAGCAAATCAGTATTCCTGTTGTGAAGATGTCACATCTTTTATCAGCAGGACTGCCAAGATGACTCATCTTTTTGCCAGTTTCTGTTTGCTATTGTAACAATAACTCTTGCAGTCCACTGGCAAAGGCCAAAAATTAACTTAGGAATAAAACAAGGATGCTGTGGCTCAAAAAACTTTGTATTAGGACACTGCCTGGTGGAACCTAGGAGTCAGCATTTAGGCTTTGAGTTTAAGCAGAGACTTTTCCCTTTTTCTAAAATTTAAGATCTATTTGCAAGCGTTTTCACAAGCCAAAGCCAAAGCCTTCTCTTAAAATTAATGATTGAAAAACCAAGGTATCTTAGTTAACATTTTCTTTCAATTATTAAGTTCCATTGTAGCAACTTCACCTTCACCTTACTTCTTCGCGCCAAGTGGCACAGAAGGCCTCATCCCTGAAACATTTTTGTATATTCATCTCTCATCTCGTACCTATCCTGTGTATCCGTGTATGTAAGCTATGTTCGCGCTAAAAATCTAAAGGTGGGAGGATAACCATAACTCCACTGACTCACCTCTACAAGTTCACATTTCTCACAGTTCCTCGCATACTAAATAAGTCGTGTTGATTAGACATGCTCGAAATCTAAATGATGTTTTTGACAGAATAATTGAAGACAAGTACGCAAGCGTTAAGGGTGTCAGGCTCGATATTTCGATACGCCCACGAAATCAATTGACCGTGAAGATCTGGGAGAAAGCCGTTTACCAACAGGCTACTGGAAAGCGCTTTTAGTTATTCACCATACGGGATAGCTGCATACCCACAAATATGTCGTAGAAAGAACATGCCATCCTACCACTAACAAACAACTCGTGGTTGAAAGCCGGTTAAGACAACAGGACAACAGGCAAAAGAATGGAGTCTTTTATTAAGATTAAAAAATCATATTACGACATTCATAACATTAACCAGGACTCCATTCACGAGCGATGACACATTGATCTCTACAGTTTAAAAGGTTATGGAGTCGCATAACAACACTAACCAGGACCCCAATGACTAGCGATGATAAGTTGATCTCCTACAGTTTGACATGCTTTCACACATTCCCAACAGACTCGGGGAAATAACGCTGCGGGAGATGACACTTGCAGTAAAAGCCATATCCGTCCTCTCATGTTTCTCACGCATCATACCTACCTACGCTGCCTGTATATCATTTTATTTTAAGAACAGTCTTAGTTTTCAAAATTCCCCCGATATACTCTGTTCTCACCACGTCCGCGAGAGTATCACAATCAGAAGTTTGACTGTCTTCACTCGATGAACGTTTCTCGTAATCACGTGTGACAGAGCGTCGTTACACAATAATTTCATTTGCTACGATTAGCCAGCACACCGCAACCTCTAGTTAAGTTCTCAAATGAAGAAAAATACGGGCAAAGGAAGTCTCCAAGGGTTTATATGGGATGTGAGAGTTCCTGTTGATATATTCCTGGTGGGTGGACATTAATACTCTAGTATGGTTGTAGATGTTATTGAATAGACTATAATGATCGGTATCACATGTAAAAATTTGAATCCAATGAAAAGGTAAAGCAAGTGAAAGTTTTCCTTCCTTCTGCTGATCCGAGTTCTTTACGGCCCTGGAGTCATCCCGATTGATTCTCAGTCAGAGGTTGAGCAGTAGGCCTAGATTGGTATTTATGGGAAATTTAAGGGTGCGTTCCTTTGGGAGGTTCCAGATTAGGATTTGTGATCCAAGATCACACAGATCACGTTGCATCAAAGTCATCACCAGATCAGTAACCATGACAGCAGGCGCGTAAGCGGAATTGGAATTGGTGTTGTGGATAGAACAGCTGTTCTTTCGTTAATAAAAGAACTTTCCGATGATTCAATACTACAAGAAGTGAGAAGTTGTCAAGATTACTTTTACTACAATTACTATTTTTTTTATAGGGGAGAGGCAGAGTCATATCCACATTGAGAATTACTTCGAACGTATTAAACTAATCTACATTGTTTCAGATTTTTAAAGTCATTTTCGGATGTCAAGAACTACAGTCAGCTGTAAAGAACGCCTGTTAGCTACTTGCCTAGGTCTGCCTCATGGGCAAAGGAGTGGTGGGAGATCTGCTACTGACTTACAGAAGCAAGTATTGATTAAGATACGGATACTTGGGAACCCTGAATGCCTGCGATCAGTGGCCGCTCGATTTAACATTACAAAATTGATTTTATTTCGTATTTATCGCAGAATTTGTGGAGCGATTGCCAACAATCTTTCCGGTCAATATATGAAGAACCTACTTGTTTGAGATTGAGCGCCGCTGGGCAAAATGATTAATTTCGGATCCTTCGCTCAAAGGAACGCGTTGGATCAATGATCCAATGATCCGTCTATAGATCACGTAGATCAGTGATCCGATGAATCCTTGTCCAGAGTGGATTTGATAGATCACTGATCTGAAAATGGATTCGCTCGAAAGGAACGCCACAGATCAGAAATCGAGATCCGGCTTCTCCCAAAGGAACGCACCCTAAGTACTTTGGTCAGTGGGTACTCTAAAAACTGAAAACATCTTATTGTAAAACAAGAATCTATGTTATGAATATCAAAGTTACTTCTACATTGATACTTACTCATAATTTCCGAAAAAAGTTTTTTATCACATAAATTGCGGTGTTATACAGGGATTTCCGGCCCTGAGAAAAGCCGTAACAACACACGTGAAAAAACTTCGTATTTTTTCACGTGTGTTGATATAGCCAATCAGCTACTGACACGTCACTCGCCTTTGGCGCCACTCGGACAATTTGATGAATGATCGACAAAGCCTTCCCGGTTCTCAATATTAGGTGGTTTGTCGGAACGTTCTCGGATTGTGGCGGCTAAAATACTGAAAAATTCCGTATCGCGACAGACGGTGAGGTTCAAACTTTTCTAGAAGGGGGAGAAAACCAATATACTAAAAGGAAAAACCGAAAGTTACGTATTCAGTGGCTTTGATGTTAGCATTTCTCGGCTGAGAATGAAAATCGACAACTGGAAGTTTTTCCATCAGCCGATTTTGGCTGTTTACCTGAAAGAAGTCTTCTGTCGACTTTACGACCATTGTTGTTTTTGCAATCATGGTTCAATCAACACAACTTGACATCTCACTCGTGAGCTATCGAGTGAAACACTCGAAGAGAAATTCCATATCTACGCGCGCCCATGTATTATTCTCTATTTATTCAACCGAAGGAAGGACATATCTAACAAGATGTTACCTTTGAAACTCAGTACCAATAGATTAGGTTTTAATAGGCAGAGAAAATTGGCAGAATTCGGTGAAAAATTTACTTCAAACAGTAATAGTCCTACATGAATGGATGTTTTATCATAATAATTGCCATTAGCAAAGGTATTTCCAGACAGTTCATGGCGAACAATTTATTACATCATGGCCGCCGCGCATGCGAATCGCATCACTTTGTGGACTTAGCATATCAAACTCTTTCCCCAGTGCGACGAACATTTGTTTTTCCTCGGTTCCAGGTGTACGCAACCACTAACCCCACGTAATGCGCATGCTCTCCGTTACGAATTTTCAAAATGGCGGACAGGTCAAAGAGGGAAATTAAAAAACACAAAGCGATTTTGCAATGAATTCTCAACATACACCCTCGTTAGAAAGGCGAATCCACGGAAGAAAGATACAAAACTGTATGATATTGAGATCGATATGATATTAAATCGATACTGAGGGCCCGTTTAATTGCCTTCCGCCACGATTATTAGCTTTCTTGACAGCTTTCTGAAGGCAGAATACTTTCTTTTTGAAGACTTCTGATATGCGGCTATTGATTATTACACCTCGTATACCTGATTGCTCAAACACTTTGTTTACGATTGTTGAAAGGACCGACTCATGGTTCTCCGTCTTCGTCTTGACATTGCTTTGAAATAGTATAGACTAGTAAGCTGAAACGAAAAATTAATCAGGGAAGTTTACGAAAAATCCAGCAAACAAGCTTTAAAAAGGCATTTATTTAGACTTTATACTTCAACGAACTTCACAAATCTTACTTGTTTATCTTGTATGTAAACGATGGCAGATTAATTCCCGAGGCACTTTCTGAGTTTCCCGATCCCTCTCCTTCTGCTTTCACGCTTACAAAACAAGAAAAATCAAAAGGAGGAAGATACAGCTGTTTTGAAACGCCATTTGACGAAGGTAAATCTGCTTTTTGTTCGACACTTTACATATCAAAACAAAGGAAATTTGTTCCTCTTTTTGATTCTGGCGGTACATTTTTAATTTGCGCCTGCGTAAAAGAGATATCGCCCGAGACCCTTCGCTCGGTCGTGTTTTTATCAAAAACGCCTTGTTAATTTCACGCAACCGCTCGGAGAAAAGGTAAAAATGACGAGGGAAAAACTTTACCTTCAAGTTAGAAAATTAGCGAAATAGAAAGCCACAATATTATAGTTTAATATTTCAGAGGTACATGGAGTGCTTTTTACGTAGAGAATCCGCACGATGGTAAAACATTCGAAAATTACACTCGATTTGAGTGGGGTGTTGAAGTGGGCGTGGTCACTACATTCATGTTAAGACTATTCGTACCCCATGAGTTTGATATGTTGTATTTCGGTGCGTTTGAAATTACAGAGAAAACAGTGAAAACTGAACTTAGCGTAGTCAAAACCTTCCTTTCATAGCTTATGAATAAAACTTTTGTCAGGTCGCCAAATCCAATTTAAATGAAGAATATTTCCTTTTGCCTTTGAGCAATATTTTTTACAAAGAGTTGATGAATCGACGGTTCCCAACGCTTTTGAAATTTCCTCCTGTTCCTGAAAAATCCCCCATACTTCTTCTCTAATTCCCCTTAAATTTGTCTAAACGTGCTACCTTAAAACGTTCCACGTAAGTGCTCTGTGCTCATGTTTGATGTCCTTAAATCTGAATCTCTTGTTTGAAAGCCATCATCGATTTCTTTACTGAAAACGGCCCATTAAAACTAGAATTAACGGTTCCCAGCGTCCCTGGAAAAAGGGTTAATATTTTCTTCTCAAACAAGACGAGTTCATCCAGGTGTCACTTTCATGCGCTCTGCGCTCGCTCAAACACCCTTCCTGCAATCATGCTGACACCAGCCTTACTTTGTCCACCATTTTCAAAATTTCTCTTCTAGCTAGGTAGCCTCTCCTCCTGTTTTCCGAGTTGGAATACAATACATTTTCCCGGGTTTTTTAAAAAAATGTCGGATGACAGAGAGAACTGTCAGCATGAATATGCAAAAGTAGTTGAGTTCAGTAAACCGGAGCTTATACCCCGTTCACACCAAAGCTTAAACATGTTTAAAATTTGTTTGATAAACAGATTCAATAATGATATGCAGCTAAATTTTTGGAGACGAAACCAATTTTCGCCCTGGAAATACCCTCTCCATTGTAAAAAGAATAGCATAGAATTATCACTGAGGACCCTCTGAGAAAACCTCACAAGTTTTCCCTGGCCTACAGCTTGTGTTAGATTACGATGCCCTGTTGAAAGGAACAATTAGGGACCATGCATTGCGGTAATTATAAATTCATTCTCTGCATGCTAGGTTTAAATGGAGCAACAGCTAACTATGCATGTGCATGGTGTAAAATCCAAAAGGATGATAGATGGAAAATAGATCAGCATTTTAGTTATTTCAATTCATAAGCCACTTTCAAGGTCTTTAAAAGAATTGAAAGAAATGTCCAAAAAATCAAAGAATGATTATGGCTGCTGTAAGGAACCCCTTCTGGACATTGAATTGGATCATATAATTGTTGATGAACTTCACCTGCTTTTAAGAATAACTGATAAGTGTTACCTGCCAGTTTAACAACAGAAGTTAATGATTGGGATATTTAGGAGAGTATTGAAAACCTGATCAACAAACAGGCACACCTAAATAAGTTCATTCACAGCAGAAGGTCTTGTGGAGTGTCTTTTGATGTCTGGGAAAGAAAAATGCAGATGGCAAAGAAAGTTCTGTTCACAAATGTATAAGTCTCATAAGAAATGATAAGAAAATAATGCTGTATCACCTTCCAGAGAAAATGAATGATTTCTTGAGGCCTGAAACTGCTGAACAGATCATAAAAATATGGGTGTACTTCGCAGCCCTGTAAAAAATCTCAGAAACTGGCAACCGAATACCAGCCCCACAGAGTTTTGGTTGAAAGCAAAACAATAGGTGAGTGATTTCATTTCTCTCAAAGGATTAAGGGAAGGTTACAAGTGAAAGAGAGTTACCCAATACCTTCATATTATGGTTTCCCATATATCCCATGGCTTTTCCAAATGTACCAAGTAGTAAAAACATTTACAGAGCAAGGAGTTGAAAGGAACATTGATGTTGCAGGGTCCACCGTTTTCTGGAAATTCAACAAGTGGGACTATATTGGAGATGTTCTTCATCAAGAGTCATGTTAATGGCACTTAAGAAAAAGGGAATGGGAGCCCAGATCCTATCAGAAACAAACTAGAGTACTGGGAAGAGGACATATTCCGAAAAAGAAAAAACTGTACCGCCTGAAATTACTACACCTTTATCTAATCTGCAAAGTGGTTAAAGTACTGTTGCATCTCAAATTCACTCTGCTGTGCCTTTGAGCTCAACTGACTTTACAAAAATGACAGTTCCTCAGCTTAAAGAAGAATTAAAGGAAAGAGGAAGCAAAGGCATCCTTAGAAAACAAACATTAGCTTGTAAGATTATTGAAGAGCATTACTGACAAAGAAAACCAATCAACCTCTATTTAAAAAGAAATGACATTGTCATTAGATGCAGATTGTAAAAGTGGCATAGCATATAGCATTTGGCCTGCTGCAGGTGTAATAGCTGTACCTGTTGTAATAATGGCCTGTTAATACCCTGATAGGTGCAGATAAACTCAACAGGTTTCTTTAATCTACACCAGCGCCATGTTACAGTACCATGATTCTTTTCGCACCGATAAATCCATATAACAGTAACAAAATGTCTAAACACTACACCTGTCCAACTTTATAAGATAGTCAATCTGAAATATCAAAATTATTCATTTTACTGCAAAACTCAAACGTTCTTTAAATCTTAATCTTACATCAAATAGACTTATCAACAATAAAATCAAGGGAAATTCATGTGTTCTTCATAGTGGTTAATGAGCTGGGATGCACTGCTCAGTTCCTCCTGACAAATCCAGCAAGTAAATGTTTCATCGTAATCTGAGGAATATGGCTGCTGTCCAGAGTGCAATTTTTCATGCCTTTGAAGTGTTCCCTTCTGAGTAAACCACTTGTCACAAGCTTTGCACTGGTATGGCTTCTCTCCAGTGTGGGATCTTTCATGTCTATGTAGATTTCTTTTATCACTAAACCACTTGTCACAGCTTTTACACTGGTATGGCCTCTCTCCAGTGTGGGATCTTTCATGTCTATGTAGATTTCCTTTATGACTAAACCACTTGTCACAGCTTTTACACTGGTATGGCTTCTCTCCGGTGTGGGATCTTTCATGTACTGTTAGATCACCCTTTTGTACAAACCCTTTGTCACAAGTTTTACACTGGTATGGCCTCTCTCCAGTGTGGGATCTTTCATGTACTGTTAGATCACCCTTTTGTGCAAACCCTTTGTCACAAGTTTTGCACTGGTATGGACTCTCTCCAGTGTGGGATCTTTCATGTCTATGTAGATTTCTTTTAACACTAAACCACTTTTCACAGCTTTTACACTGGTATGGTTTCTCTCCAGTGTGAGATCTTTCATGTCTATGTAGATCACCCTTTTCTGCAAACCCTTTGTCACAAGTTTTGTACTGGTATGGCCTCTCTCCGGTGTGGGATCTTTCGTGTACTGTTAGATGACTTTTTTGTGCAAACCACTTGTCACAAGTTTTGCACTGGTATGGCTTCCCTCGGGTGTGGAATCTTTCATGTACTGTTAGATCACCCTTTCGTGCAAAGCACTTGTCACAAGTTTTGCACTGGTATGGCTTCTCTCCAGTGTGGGATCTCATATGTGCTTTTAGAGTTTCTTTTTCTGTAAACCACTTATCACATGTCTTACACTGGTATGGCTTCTCTCCAGTGTGGGATCTTTCATGTCTATGTAGATTTCTTTTATCACTAAACCACTTCTCACAGCTTTTACACTGGTATGGCTTCTCTCCAGTGTGGGATCTTTCATGTACTATTAGATCACCCTTTCGTGCAAACCCTTTGTCACAAGTTTTGCACTGGTATGGCCTCTCTCCAGTGTGGGATCTTTCATGTCTATGTAGATGACCCTTTTGTGCAAACCCTTTGTCACAAGTTTTGCACTGGTATGGCTTCTCTCCAGTGTGGGATCTTTCGTGTACTGTTAGATGACTTTTTTTGTGCAAACCACTTGTCACAAGTTTTGCACTGGTATGGCTTCCCTCGAGTGTGGAATCTTTCATGTACTGTTAGATCACCATTTTGTGCAAAGCACTTGTCACAAGTTTTGCACTGGTATGGCCTCTCTCCAGTGTGGGATCTTTCATGTCTATGTAGATTTCTTTTATCACTAAACCACTTGTCACAGCGTTTACACTGGTATGGCTTCTCTCCAGTGTGGGATCTTTCATGTCTATGTAGATCACCCTTTTGTGCAAATCCTTTGTCACAAGATTTGGACTGGTATGGCCTCTCTCCAGTGTGGGATCTTTCATGTCTATGTAGATGTCCTTTATGACTAAACCACTTGTCACAGCTTTTACACTGGTATGGCTTCTCTCCAGTGTGGGATCTTTCATGTCTATGTAGATCACCCTTTTGTGCAAACCCTTTGTCACAAGTTTTGCACTGGTATGGCCTCTCTCCGGTGTGGGATCTTTTGTGTACTGTTAGATGACTTTTGTGCAAACCACTTGTCACAAGTTTTGCACTGGTATGGCTTCCCTCGAGTGTGGAATCTTTCATGTACTGTTAGATTACCCTTTTGTGCAAAGCACTTGTCACAAGTTTTGCACTGGTATGGCTTCTCTCCAGTGTGGGATCTCATATGTGCTTTTAGAGTTTCTTTTTGTGTGAACCACTTATCACATGTCTTACACTGGTATGGCTTCTCTCCAGTGTGGGATCTCTCATGTCTATGTAGATTTCTTTTATCACTAAACCATTTGTCACAGCTTTTACACTGGTATGGCCTCTCTCCAGTGTGGGATCTTTCATGTCTATGTAGATCACCCTTTTGTGCAAACCCTTTGTCACAAGTTTTGCATTGGTATGGCCTCTCTCCAGTGTGGGATCTTTCATGTCTATGTAGATTTCTTTTATCACTAAACCACTTGTCACAGCTTTTACACCGGTATGGCTTCTCTCCAGTGTGGGATCTCTCATGAACCTCTAGATCTCTTTGTCTATGAAAGCACTTGTCACAGGTTTTGCACTGGTATGGCTTTCCTCTAGTGTGAGATCTCTCATGTCTTTGTAGATTTCCTTTTTTTACAAAACACTGGTCACAAGTTTTGCACTGATATGGCTTTTTCCCAAAAGTGGATATTTTTTGCCATGCAGTGTTCTAAAATGTAAGCAAACAAAAAAGAGATTTACTGAACCAGATGCACATATTTGACAGGGTTTCAGAAGCAATGTCTTAAGTTTGAATAAACAAAGAAATTGGATGGCGAGTTGGGTAAAATATGTTTCAAACACTGTAGTACTCTTTCAGGAAAGGAAGTTCTACTATAACAATTGCCACAAACAAAGGGATTCACAGACAGTGCAATTTCTGGCAAAAGCCCTGAAAGAAAAACCTTCACATGAGTAAGGACCTACAAAGAGAAGTGCATTTCCAACAAGTCCCTTTACATAGCCTCACACAACCAGTTCACACAATCTACATGTTGTCCTTGTGATGTTAAACTTTAATCTATAGTTGTCACTGTCTCAAGTGGAGAACCCAAAGTACAAAAAGTGGACAAAACAAATTTCTAGTGGACACTACAAAAGAGATTCCCAATAGACTTTAATAGAGAGAATCTGGTTAAAAGGTAAGACAATGATAAAAATCACAAAAAAAGGAGTTTAACACCTCATGCGGCTACTGATATAGCACAATTTGTATAAAGTATCGAAAAGAATTCAAGATTGTCTAATGATACTAGAAGGTAGTGTTGCACAAGATTTGTCTCTGGTGCAGAAAGCCAACTGCACCCCACATATTTACAAGTACCCTGTTCCACAAGAGAAAGATGATTCAAGAATATACTGATTACTTGACACTCACCCGATAATTGAATGGCAACAATAATATTAACAATATTAAACATAATAATGTTAACAACAGTAATAGTTGCGATAATTTATATCTGCTAGCTCAAAAAGCTCACCGTACCTCTATCAGTCTATCCTCTAGGCCCAAATAATGATTAAACTATGCTCCTTTTGTTTTTATTCTTTTGATTAAAATCAATTTTCCCTTTTCCACATGCTAAACTCAAGGTATCTTAGTTAAGACATCGCTTCCCTTCTCAAATTTGGCAGCTCTTTTGGGTATAAATTGCTGATTGAAATGGTAAAATGCTCCCTCCTCAAATAAATAAAATTAGTCTTCAGAGCTTGTATGACTAAGATCAACTTTCCAGATATTTATGCCATGAACAGTCTTGTCATCAAATACATGCCTGAGACACCAGTGTAAAATTATTTTGAGAGATTTTATCATCATGTGTAGTGTCACGGCAAGGACTAAAAAAAACCTTTACTTTCCAATCCACTGGGCATAATTCCCTAATCCAAGCATTAAAATGCTTTCTCTTGATAGAAAGTAAATTCCTCTATGTGCCCCAATCACACCTTTTAAAATATTTCTGCAAGGAAAGGTTTACGCACCATACTGAGATGATTTTAAGATGTTTATCGTCTTCTTTAGTGCTCTGAAATAAACAATCAGTAGCCCCAGGAAACTACTAACTCACTGACTCACTTCAACGACATGTGTGGCTTCGCCTTCTGTATGAGGTATTAGCCATAAAAATAAAAAAAATTACCTTCTTTCATCAACACTCCTACATCCAATCCTCTCAATGAGTATAAACGTTTCCTAACTGTATAATTTTACCTGTTTTTAATCTTCAAGTTATTGGTCTTTCACTCGAAGTAAAGCCATAACTTTCAGGGTTGAAAATACTGAATTCTTCAGCTTTTAGCGTGAATTTGTAGGCTTTTGTCAAGGCTCATTGTTTTCCTAACTGTCAATAATAAATGAGCAGTCAGCACATGTCTTTAACACTCAACATGATTTATTAACAGTACTGAAAGGAATAATTACCTTAAATTGCTTAAAATAATTTCAGCATCAGAATCTTTATTTTGATCAACATGTTTTGTGGCAGCAATTCCTTTTCTAAAAGAAAACGTTGCAAACGGCTCGATTTTTCAGTGTCTGGTTAAGCGTGAAATATACAACTTTGGCGAGACAAACCGTCGCGCTTCTCCATGGGAATCCGTATTGTACAGTACCGACTTTAATTTGAACGTGTAAGAAGGCTTTGCAAACGACATTGAACAGGATTTGGCAGAAAATAAATCTTGATTAAAGGTAGTATGTAAGTGCAGAAACGTAAATACGATAATGTGACGGTGTATACACAAACTTGCATGTTTCATGCTCCAACAAATACGAGGAAAGCTGAATACTGTAAACAAAAATACTCCCTGTAGCACGCTTCGAATTTCGAAACTTTATACTCTTTTAGGTTTCCGAAAAGCTTTTCACGCATTTCTTGGCTGCATAATTGCCTAACATGAAAAGTTCATCATAGCATCACAGCGACTTTTACTTCAGTTGGACGATCAGTAAGCGTAATATTTTGCTATGAAATTCTAGTTCTTCGGTGAAAAATCGCTGATAAGTGCGCTAAAAGTTCCGGCTGCCGCCGGCAGCCGGTTGTTATTTTGAACCTTGCTTTCATCAGAGTACATTCATCTATTTCATTCCAAATTATCTGTTGCCCAAATAACTTATTAAGTGTAACTTTCTTTAGTAAGGAAACTCTCTCATATGCTTTTGGCAATGGAAACATTTTAACAGTTGAGACATTCCAAAGTAAATTTCAAATGAAAATAAACTACTTCAGTTCTAGCAGTAACTCCATCGAATTTGAAAAGGAAACCCAGATGAGTATAAATTATTTAGGTATATACCCAACTACTACTAACATCGTGGGAAATAAGCTAAATTTAACATTGTACTCATACCTTACTAGTTTTTATGTTTTCCAAAGTGATTCGCCCTTGTCTCCTCATTAAACCGACGTTATCTTGTAACTGCCGCCTCACTTACAGGTTCCCCAAGGTTGTTCACTTGAACAGGGAAGAGAGGACACTGGGAACAAGATTGAGCATTAGGACTAGGAGTTTTCTCACGCATCATACCTACCTACGCTGCCTGTATATCATTTTATTTTAAGAACAGTCTTAGTTTTCAGAATTCCCGCGAAATACTCTGTTCTCACCACGTCCGCGAGAGTATCACAATCAGAAGTTTGACTGTCTTCACTCGATGAACGTTTCTCGTAATCGCGTGTGACAGAGCGTCGTTACACAATAATTTCATTTGCCAAAAATAAAAACTTGAAATCTATGATGCATCTGCTTCCCTGTTGTGCTCGTTTCCTGTATCTTTTGTCATCTTATAGACATTGAATTGTTCAAGGATGATCTCAGGAAATCGAGACTATGCCAGGACCCACCCGATGCACTTACTGACCTTGTTTCCTGTTACGGTTCAACCATGACCAGCCTTTTAGATAAACATGCTCCACTTCAGAAGAAGACAATCACGGTTCGTCTGCAGGTTCCTTGGTTCAATAACGAAGTCAAAGAAGCCAAGCGTTTACGTAGACGGGGTGAAAGAATCTGGCAAAGGACAGGGCTCTAGTCAGACAGGGCTAAATTCATCAAAACACGTAGTCATACACCGAATGCAAATATGGCGGACTACTCGGACGGCAAAAATTTTTTTTGGGATCACTTTCTGAAGGAGCTTAGACACCAGGCTCAACTAGGGAACCAAGCCTTTTGATGACGTAAACAATTTTTCACTCACCACCCCCGACTGGTTGAAGTGTAGTTGGAGGGGGACAGGGAAGGAAACATTTTTGTTACTTGCGCGGGAAAAAAACAAATGAGAAGTTATCTATTACCTTTTTTTTGTTGTTGTAATTTTCCAGAAAAAACAAATGGGAAGTTATCTATTACCTTTTTTGGTGTAATTTTCGCGGGAAATAATATTACCTTATCTCGCTCCGCTCCGTACATATACGAATCTTCTGCCTTTGGTTATAATACACTTTCTTCGTTAATTCTAAATATTACTCACGGTCAAATGGATCCAAAGGGAATTTCAAACCTTGGAAATACTTGCTTTCTGAATAGTGTCTTGCAAGCTCTGCTCTCAGTGACATGTTTTTCCGAAGGGCTCACTGGATTGCAGCACAATCACAAGAAGTGCACCTCATCTAAAACAGGTCTTGAAAATGTATTCAATATTATTTTAGCACGTCAAAATAACATTGATATTGGAGTGGAAGACATAAAATCCCAGCAGGCAAACAACATCAACCCATCGGTGAACTGTGTAATTGAACCAAGTACTTTTTTGATGAACCACAAAATTCGTCATCAGTGTGGTAATCCGCTTAGTTATTCTTGACATTAAGCTTATTTCGACTTTATGAAACAATTAAAATACGTATATTAAAATAAGTATTTGACAACTGGATAATCTTGTTAGAACGTCACAGGAAGTTGTACCTTGTACGGAGCTACGAGTAAAATGTTTAAGGCCTTTTCACTGTTTATGGCGGTAAATTTATATTAGTCCTGGAAGCTTTGCAAGTCGTAGTTCTTTGCTCGATTATTTTTTGTCACTGTTGTGTTGCGCGTTCATCTAAAATGTGCGTGTACGAGTACTAGGAGTGCAAAGAGTGAAAACGGTACGCAAACCTAACACTTTCGACCCCTCCTCATCCCCCTCCCCCAGCCCCACCCTCTGGACAAATGAGTAGTTTTTGGACCATATTGACTTGATAATCTTGGTAACTCCTAAATTGACTATGCCAATTTCCTGTGGATTAAATTAATTACAATCACAAACCTGTAGACTGCAAAATTAAATCCAGGAATGGTGTCCCTGCCACATGGAAATTTTTGTTTTTGGTTTCTTTTTTTTTCTGAGGGGGGGTAGAGTTCAACCCCCCCTCCCCTTTGAAAAATTCATTTCATGTCAAGCATTTCCTTAAAAAATTTTGGCACTTTTGGACCCCCTCTCCCCTGGAATTTTCAATGATCCTACTTGGGGTGGGAGTGTGTTGATCTTTCAATTCTTTCTAGAACTACACCTTTACTACACATTCTTTCTTACAAAAAGTGAATTTTGTGGTCAAAATGATCTCTATAATAATCACCTCCACCCTTACATTTTTCTTTTGCATGTGGGAGAATAAACATTGACATTGACAACAATGACAACAGTTCTATTTGCACTCAACATTTACATTTTTAGTTTAGCCAATAACTACAAGAAAAGTCAAATACTCATCACAAAGACAAGCTACCATAGTATTTCTTATACCCAATCACACACTTTATTAGTCAGTATTATTCAAACATTTATCCTGTTCCATTAGTGGTGTTTGTCTATTCATTCTTAAGGGTTGTACTATACAGAGCTTCCTGAAGGACTATTCTAACCCAGTGGAGCTGGAATCATCTTATTACTGTAGCAGGTAACAAATTTTAATAGCATTAAACCTAACACCAAAAGGACACACAAATACAACTATTTTTTTGATAACTGCTACAGTGCTTAACACTATAAACTACAATGCACAAAGCAGACTATTTTCTTCCAGTGCAAGAAATTAGGAATGTCAAAGCTAAGTTCTTATGCATGGATTGAAAAGAGTGGGAGATGCAGTCCCTGTTGCTGTGGTCTGGTCTCTGTGTCTGTGTGTTGTGAAGAATACAATTCATTCCTGTAATCAATTGAGAAAAGGCAAATAATGAAATAAAAATTCATACAAATACAAAATGCAATAAGTCCACATTAGCTTATTTGCTGCCTTCAATACAACATCATTTAACAAATAAAGAGATAATGATGACAACAAGGATGATGATGGTAATGATGGTGATGGTGATGTCAAGGATCATGGTTAGTGGTATAGGAGACTGACTGGGTGACCTCCAGTAACTAGAAGATGAAGAAGCAACAGTATGTGTAATGCCTCATTCCATGCTGTCTAGTTACTTGAAAAACTAGTAGCCCCCTGCCCCCCTCCCCTTGCTGATTCCTGTCTATATATAATGAATTGCACAAATATTAAATTATGCATTCTTTCATTTTTACTACATCAGTTGCTCCCAGAGTACTGATGCATGGAAGAGGCTAGTCACATGCCAGGCACCTCTGTCATTTTGCATTCAAATGGTAAGATTTCAAAATGATGGAAAAAAACTTCACAACTTAATAGATTACAAATAGAAAGTGTTATTGTCCATGAGGGTACCACCATTTCTTCTGGTCATTATGTGTGTTACCTAAAAAGAGAAGAGAGGTGGTATTTTTCAAGTGATACCACAGTTCGACAGTCTTCACATCTTGAAGCTACAAGCCAGGAAGCATATCTCCTCTTCTATGAAAAAGATGAGGTTGAAGACATGCAAGAGGTTACACATATTTCTTCTATGTCTGTTAAGGTCCAAAACTGTCTACCACAGATGCCCAGTATGCCTCTAAAAAGGAAGAAGTTTCCTGTCAAGTTTTGTCTTCCACCTGGTTACTATGCATTAAAGGCTGAAAAACCTGGCATTTTCAAGACAGCTACTGGAAGTATACCCTGGAAATATTCTACACTGGATGTAGCATCAGTATTAGCAAAGCAGAGGGAATTGCCATGGCTGGGGTCCAAATCTCAGGGAATCCTAGAATTAAAGCATGGGAGCCAACTGATGTTGAAAAGCTCCTTCCAGCTAAATACAAGATAAGTGACGGCAAACTTTCCAATTTTGTGATAGACTATATTTTTCTACTGATAGAAAGTCAGTCTCAAGCCAGTAACAAGAAAGTTTTTACTGTCAACTCCGATGTTTATAACAACATGGCACAATTCTTAATGAATATTTTCTTGAAGCATAAGTATGACTTGCTTTATGAGAACATTTCAGCAGCAGACATGATTCTGTGCCCAGTACTGCATGGATCATATATTATCAGAGAGAAGCCAACATGAAAGTTCGTAAAAAATTCAACAATCAGAAAAGAAGAAGGAATCTTTCACACAATGTTAGAAAGAACTTACCAAATGCTGGGCCTAAAAGATAGAGCAATCATTGGAATGAGTTCTGAATCCATTTTTACAGAGCTATAAAAATGGAAAGAACTTAGCAATACCCCGTTGGACACAACCATTTTTCCTAACAGCTGTCTAAAATTATTGAAGCAATAACAGTAGCTGCTTTCATCTGAACTGATTTTTATCTAATCAATGCCAGCACATGAATACTCAGAGAAGTTGGAGTAGTTTCATTGCAAATTTTTCAATATTCTTTGCAGCAAAGGATAGGAAAAATTAATTATTATAAATAATTATTATCATCATTATCATTGTTATCATTGTTATCATTATTATCACTATTATCATTATTATTATTGTGTTTCAAACTTTACCACTTCCCTTCCCCAAAGCAGCTACATGTATACAATACAGGGCCTTTTAAAAAGTCCTCAATGTTTAATGCCTCGAGGCTTGCTGGTTTGGCAGTCAGTGGAAAGGTAATGAAAGAAATACATTCAGCTGGATTTATATGATTATAGTTAACATTCAAATATTGATTCTAACTCTGCACTGACTCAGGATATAAAAAACAAGACATTGATTGCATTATATATGGTGGCTTGATGCAAATGAGCCAAGAGAGCTTTTTTTTTTTCAGGTACATGATCATAAAAAAGCCCCATGTTCTGTAGTTGTAAGTCATA